>NC_048298.1:286280391-286514054 GCF_013100865.1 Trachemys scripta elegans | reverse complement strand
CCCTCCCCGTCCCACCCCCGCCTCCTTCCCCCATCATTGCATCCCTCCCCATCCCAGCATGCCCCCCACACCTACCCATTCTAGCCCTCCACCTCCCAGAGCCACCACCCCCAGGTCCCTCACCCCCACAGCTCTGCACCCCATTCACCTCCATACACTGCTGCACTCCCATTATGTCCCTATACACCCCTTTGCCCCACACGTCCTCATGCACCTGTAACTTTCTGCTTCCCCCTGCATCCCCATCCACCCCACATACCCCCAACACTCTCTCCTTCACTCCTCCCTCTCACCCCCATCCTGCTCTTGTCCTTGGCCTCTTTCCCTCCCCATCTTCTCTCCTCCACCCCCACCCTTATTTTCCCCTCCAGCCCACCCTCTTCCCTTCCTGGCTGGGTGATTTAGCCAGCCCCTGGAAAAGTGTATGAAAAAAATGTCTCTGTGTAGGCAAGTGTGTCCATGCATGCATTGTGTGTGTGTAAGAAACTGTGTCTCTTTGTGTAGGGAGGTGTGTGTATTGCCGCATGTGTGTATACCTGTGAGAATAAAATTTGCAGTCTAACTATTTGACTTTTATTCCTTTTGCTGGCTTGCGCACAAAAAAAAATGACATAAAATATGTGTGTATTCATTTTGTGTGTGTACTCTTTTTAAAAGAGAAGGGAACTTTAAAAGAAATGTATTATTTCTTAAAAAGTGAATGTAATTGCAGAAGAGTCAATGTATCAGACATTTCTCCCCACCTTTGTATAGCTACACTATCAACTCTTTGTTGCAGACACCCTCTTTTATGTGTATGTCCAGCACCTACCACCCTGGAGCCCTGATCTTAGTTGGGGTCTGTAGGTACTAAACAACAATTGTAATAATAAATAGTGTGGCAGTATATGCGTTACTGCCTGCTAGATGTGTACACATGAATACACATGTGTATCTGCATGTAGGTGTGGGAGTCAGTTTCTGCAGATTTATTTTTATATGTATCTGGACAGGTGTGCATTTCTGTGGTTGTGCTCTATGGATTTGTATCTGGGCTTTGGGAGTGGGCCTTTAATGGACCCATTGTAGCTGTGATAATGTGTTGTCCTAATTCCACAGTCAATGGCAAAGCCTTTGCTGACTTCAGTGGGGCTAGGATAAAATTACAACAACGTTAGTGACCAAAAAACATGAAGCTGATTACAAAAAATGGGAAGAGGAGAGGGAAAACAATCATGAAAATCTTTGTGAAATTTCATTTTTTTAAAAATATACTCTTTTTGACTATTTTGCTGCCAGCTCTAGCATCTTGTAACAAATAAAACCTGAACTTAGCATAATCATAGAATCATAGAAGATTAGGGTTGGAAGAGACCTCAGGAGGTCATCTAGTCCAACCCCCTGCTCAAAGCAGGACCAACACCATAATAATATATCTGTCAAAACAGTACATATGCCTATTTAGTCCTTGCAGTGAAAATGAGCACGTGAGAGAGGGTGGGGGAGAACAAGCAACAGAGAGAGGGGGAATGGAGTGAGCCGGGGGCGGGACATCAGGCAGGGGTGGGGCCTCAGGGAAGGGGAGAGGGTGGGCAGGACAAGGGTGTTCGGTTTTCTGGAATTAAAAAGTTGGCAACCCTACTACTAGGTCTATTTTGTTTCTCACCAGGGCCGGCTCCAGGCACCAGCCTAGCAAGCAGGTACCTGGGCAGCCAATGAAGAGGGGGACGGCACGTTCGGTGGCGGGCCCATCACTCCCTCTCGGAACGAAGGACCTGCCACTGAATTGCTGCCGTAGAATGAAGCGGCGGTAGAGCCACCGCCGCTTGCAATCACAGGTTTTTTTTCTTTTCTTTTTTTTCTGCTTGGGGCAGCAAAAACGCTAGAGCCGGCCCTGTTTCTAACATCTATGATTCTCTCGGGTCTTTGGATCCAAGGTGCTATGTAAAGAACTAAAATGTAACAGACTATAATTCAGTCTCGTTTTACTTATGTCTTTAATGTTCTTTTCTGTTTTAATCTTCTAAGCATAGTGGATTTATGTTAAGAACTCTTCAATGCATATAACATGCGTAGAAGCTAACGGCATGCCTCAAAAATTCCAGGGAACAGTTGCTTGAATTAAAAAAAAAAAATTGGAATTCACTTTGGCTAGAAGATCAGCAATATACAAAGAGTAGGAATGAAATGGTGTTATGCTCCTGCCCCCAAACTTCAGATCTTGAGGATGCTTTCAGGGCAGACAGCATGCATCCAACACACAGTCCAGAAAAGTGACACTGTTAGGAAAAGTCAGCAGACAGCACACAAAGCATTGGTGTGGACACCCTTGTTGGCAGACTGCTACACAAATTAGTTCTGGATAAGTTGGTTCATCTACAGGCACATGAAACTATTGCTCTCCAACCCTCCTTCCTAATGCAGTAATACCCATGGAACTACAGGACTGGAAATGTTTGGAGAAAGTATTAAGGGGGAATATGTGTTTGGGCGGGGAAGTCTGTAAGCACTTAGACAAAAAGAGTCGTGCAATAAACAGTTTGAGTTTATAAGGATAAAACATGCCAGACAAACAGGATTGGTTTTTTGGCCTGAATTACGGAATGAGGGGAGGAAAGGAACGCTGTAGATGTGATGGGCCAGATCCCAGGCTGTGTCTCAGGAGCGCTCAGCACAGTTCAAGAGCTTGTAGCTTTAAGCCACTTTGGTGCTTCCCCGAGACTGGGGCTGCTGTACTTTCTATTGGCTGTTAGCTGGGTGTGAAGGAGACTTGATCATGCCCCCTTACTTTTGGCCCTGCTCTTATATCAGCAGCCAGTGTGTTTATGGGGGTGGTTTGGTGCAGATCTAGCAGAGAAGCTCCCCTGTGCTTAGAGAATCCTTTACTGTCCAGCTAAGCTGGATTTTGGGCATCTTTGTGCCAGTACAGCATTGGGCTAGATGCTCTAGCATACTATCTGGAGTGAAATCCTGGCCCCACCGCAGTCAATGGCAAAGCCTTTGCTGACTTCAGTGGAGCTAGGATCCCACCCCTACATTTTAGAGAAACATTTGATAGAATATGTATCAACACTTTACTTGGAGCAATGCATCTAAATTGGCTTGGGTACAGTCAGTGGTGCAAGTAGAAATCATTTCTTGCCGGTATACTGCACTCAGGGGAGGGACACAAAGGGACCTCCCCATGTGATCCCTCCACATGACTCCTCCCCACCCTGCCCCCAGCCCAGTGCCCCTGCACTCTCCTTGTCCCCTCCCCATGATTCACATCCATCCCACGTTACCAGGGGGAGGAGGGAGGTCCTCTCGCTGCGCTGGAGACTTCTGCTGTACAGACCCCAGGCAGGAGGACTCAGGAGATGCAGCTGCGTGGAAGGGCTGGGGGCCGGGCTGGGGGCGGTACAGCAGCCGCAGCAAAGGAGCTGCCAGCATGAGGCTGCCTGGTGGCCCCACATTCTGCTAGTTTCCCCGCTGTGGTTCCAGAGAGCCCTTATCTCTGTACAGACCCCAGGCAGGAGGACTCAGGAGACGCAGCTGCGTGGAAGGGCTGGAGGTGGGGCTGGGCTTCTCCTGTATCTTTCCATTACGCCGTACAGCTATAAATACCTTACTGGTACAGCGTACAGTACCATACCACCATACTTGCACCACTGGGTACAGTTGTCTCTTGACTGAAAACTAGTTGAAGCACCATAAGCAAAGGGTAGGGATGAGGGGCAATGCAGCCCCATCCCCGGTGGTGTGCCACAGAGATTGATGTTATTCCTGCCTTATTGAATTGGAGGAGGAAGGACTGCACTGATTCCTGCTCCATACTGGTCAGCAAGGTGTCCTACTACGGTGAGGAGCATGTGCTTACACGCCATGAGCGTTGCAGTGGATATATACCCCGGCACACTGGGAAGCTCCAGCAGTCGTCATGCTCCAGTAGCTTCTGTCACTGTGGTACAGCTTTGCACTACCCCAGTGAGGGGCTGGACTTGTTAGGCACAAGTGATGATGCTGATTTAGGAGAAGTTGTCAATACCACTGTGAATAGAGATCGAACTCATTTTGCTCCCTTTTTGTTATAAAGATGGGCAGAAAATTAACAGGATAAGATGTTGTTTGAACAAGTGCAAGTGAATACAGAATGTACTTTCTCCTTTCAACTCTCTGATCACCACTAGCAATGGCCTATGCCTGATGCTTCAAATTCCACCCTCTGAGGCAGTGGGGGTGATTTCATCCCAGGGGAGAGTCACCCACAAAGAAGGGCAGGGAGCATTTCTGTTGCTGTTCTCTTTTACGAGGTTTGCCTGGGGAGAGCAGCTTTAAACTATGGTCAGGCCTCCATAAGAGCCCCCCTTTCCCAGAGAGAGCAGCCTGGGGAAGTCCTGAATCAAAGCATCCCCTAGCCACTTTTAGCACCCCAGTGCTCCACCAGCAACCCCCCCCAACTGGGGGCTCTGCTGGCCAGCCGTGGAACACTTGGTTGAGGAAGCTCATAAAGGCTTTGTGCTAATGTTACCCCCTCTGTATTACTCCACTACGCCAGCTGTCCGCTACCAGGGCTCATGTGCCCAGGGTTACACCAGCAGAGGCTACCTAACCCAAGGATAATCTAACCGTAAATATGTACTTCTTGGCTAAACAACAAATAAAGAAAATATATCCACAAGGATTTGATAGAAGTAAAGTCCAGCAAGGAAGAGGAATTGTTTAGTGTGGTTGAAAGAGGTATGGCTAAGCATGATTAAATAGAACAAAGAAAAATGCAAGATGAATATCAAGAAAAATCTACAATGAGACCTCTTAGACTATAGGAGATATTCCCAGGGATGTCCTATTGCTTGGGCTATTTTTAAACCAGATCTGATAAAGCATTGGATAAAATATTGTACGGAAGAGTGGAATGTTCTTATTTGCCAAAAATATTCTGTCATGCATGGCATGTACAGTCTCCCAGCTACACCCACATCCACATGGCTATATGCCCATATGGGTGCATCACATGCAAAGGAGGAGAAGGGTACTGTAGAAATAAGAATTTAAACACTTTCTTTCAACCTGATTTGTCCTCTTATTCTGGGACCATAGTATCTTATGTCCAATCAGGAAAGCAGATAATTGGCTCTCTGTGCTGTCTGTAGTGATTCTGATCTCTGGATCACCAGGTGAGGGGATAGCTTTTCATAGCATCCAGCACTGATTGTCTAGGACATGGGTATGTTTTTCTAGTATTTCAGCAGGCTGGGACTAGAGAGTTCTCGGGTTTTCAGATATTTTAAGTGATGGATTGTCTAACGCCTTAGATGGACAAATACACACCTCCAGATTAGACCTTTGCCAAATGTATAGGATCATGTTTGATGTGACAAATGAACAAGGTATCCAGCTTCCCTCTTAGAGCACATGGGTGGAGCATTTGTTGCATACGAGAAATGGCATATCATAACTCCACCTACGCCAGGAGTAGCTTTATCTCGGAGTCCTATAAATAGAAAGCGTAATCAGTCACCTGACAGATGTTTCAGCCAGAAAGGACAAGTTTACTCTGGCATGGACAGCACTAGCACGTTGTTTTAGTATCTTTTCTTTAAAAAGTCTCTTGCCTGTCAGAGGGAGAATTAAAGAGACAAATAATGTTCAGGGGATAGGAATGCTTCTTCCTGGCGCCCATAAATCTACAGCTAACTGAGACACAATGGCAAAGATGAGCCAGGTAAGGCTTGTTGTTTGTATCCTGGTTGTCAAGGAGACAAGAGCTTTGTTTGCCTGACATGGATAGCAGGCAAGAGTAGGAAATGTATACCCTGTTTTTAGAACCGTTTCCAAATTACAGGTTTTGTTCTGAAACAACACCATTTAATGATTTTTTTTTTGTAATAGGCATCTAACTAAATCCCACTTAACACAAGTGTTGACACATTTCTTAAAGGCCAAAGCAGACTGAAGTCAGAAAGGAAAGAATGATTGCAGCATAATCCCATATGGCTTGCAAGGAAGGGTGCAATGATGCTGTCACAACTCTGGCAAAAGGTGGTGAAAAGTGTGAGGGACATAAGCCTTTTTAAACAGGATTAAAACCTTAAGTAACCAACATATGAAATGAATAGTCTCAAACTGTTTTCTCTCTGTAGAATAATTATTCTATCCTAAATCATGCCCACCATCAAGGTATCTGAGCATCTACTCTTCCCTCTAGAGAAGTTCTTTCTTTCTTCCATTTACTAAGTCTTCTATCTTCGTTACCCTTCCTACTGAGGCCTGAGCTGTTTGAAGTGGCCCAGGCACTGTACTCTGTTTACATACCTATAGTAAATGCCTTTGTGGCAGCACTTCAAACTGCAACCAAGGGATGGGACAACTAGTTTGCATAAGACAACTCATCTTCCTGCCTGTGAATCTTCACCTAAAACTTGAACTGAACCTAAAATTTAGAAAAGCCTTTGATTCATTTTCCCTCCTCCAGATGCCGCATGTCTTTATATCCAGGTTCCAGCAGGGACTGGAAATGCAGCTACACTGCAAGAAGTGCTGATCCTGGGGTCTTTTAGTCTGACCAGAAGATAGAAGTACTCAAAATCTCTGGTGAGAGCGTATTCCCTAAACCCTGTGTTTCACAAGAGGTTCAGAGACTATGAATTGGCTTCAGATAAGCATCCGGGTTTTGGAGGGATTATGTGATCTGAGCCTAAATACTGAACCTATTAAAGAGACTCATCTGTATTTCATATCCAAACTAAGCATGTGTAAATAGCAGCTCACTTTAAAAATAAAGGCTACCAAGTCATCTGTCCTCCTGAGCTGGGGAATGAATAAAGGGGTCCAACAGATGAACATCTTACTGGCAGATGAACTCCTCATGGAAGAAAGGGAAAGTCAGATGTCCAGCGCAGACAGCTTTATGGTCTTTAGAGTTCCATTGTGTGCTGTATTGTCCTTAACGCTGTGGAATTCTGTCAGCAGTATTGACAACAGCCTGACGGACACATTCATGCCACTCATGATGTCATCTCACAGGCATTTGTGTCAGTTCTTTCTGTGTATCCACTCCTGTACAAACAGCATTTCACACAGGCGTAGCGGTAAAAGCTGTTTTCCATGAAGTAATGTCCCCTAAAAAAGGCAATATACAGTGAAAGGAACAATCTGGCAGTGGCAGAGGGATAGGCTGCATGACGCAAAAGATCTCTATATCGTACTTACCTGCCCCCCCACCCTTACCATAGTATCTGAGCACCTCACAATCAGTAATATATTTCTCTTCACTACATTCCTGTGAGGAAGTACTATTACCACTGGTTGCACAAAGGGAGATAGGTATTGAATTGAACAGAGATCAGCCTCTTCTCCCTCTCTGGTGGAGGAGGGACTTGAACCTACGGTCTCTCACATGAATACCCTACCCACTAGGCGAGGAGTCATGAGAAAGGTTGCCCTGTCTCAGCTGTTTTGTGTGAATGTACCTGCAGAGCCTGAGCTGCTAGATGGTCTTTGAAAGCATGGTGACAGGGTAGGGTCTGTGACTTAGGCAGCTGAACGCTTGTTTGTGAATCACTCTGGGGCTTCGGTGGGGAGATACGCATGTGGACGCCCACAGGGAGGCAGCAGTGCACATGCTCAGAAGCGGAAACATAGGTACTTAGGGAATTTTATTGCCAAAAAACTCTCCAAAATCTTAGGTGCCTACAGGGTTTCAGCGGGAGTTTTATGCATTGCAGCAGTTCTGAAACTGACTTAGGCACCTAAATCCTTTGTGCATTCAGGCATAAGTGACTTGCCCGTCACATAGGGAATCTATAGCAGAGCAGGGAACTGAACCCAAGTCTGAAGCTAGTGCCCAGACCACTGGATCATCCTTTAATCTCTGTGCCTCTACTATTATTATGTGCTATGTATATAGACTATAGTTGTGGATGGTGCAAATAAAAGTCATGGTCCCTGCCCTGAGCATCTTACAGTCTAAGATATATAAATCACAGCATAGCACAAGAAGAGAACATTGGGCAAAATGTTGGGAACAGGCGGGAGACTTATACAGCTTAAGGCTGTGAGGTAACTAATCTTCACATTGTACATTGTGTTATGGATTTTTGTGGTTTTAAATTGTAGCTTTGGCAAAAGGGGCAAATTACAAAACTACATGCACCTCAATGCAAGAGAAACATCAGTAAAGTGGAGGAAATTCAGAGACAAGCAATAAAAAAGAGCAATCTTCTTCGAAACTTTCTTAAGATGACAATTTAGAGTTCAGACTGTTAGCCTGGTGGGTCAGCGCTGAAGTCAAACAAAAAATAAACTTGTTAAATGTTTTTCCTTTCAAAAACATGCATTTCGAAGTACTATTTTTCCCATGTAGATGACTTGTGTGGACAGTGACTTTCACTTGAGGTAGGTCTTTGTAAATATGCATGATTTACAATAGTCTAGAGTCAAGGGAAGGTCTGATGAGTGGATATATTCCAAGGGTGCCCATCCTGTCCAAACGAGTGCTGTATTTTTAGTTCAGTAGGGCTCTAATCCTGCAATTAGGATCACGTGCACAGACTTCTGCATGGAATCCTGTTGGCTTCACTGGGGCTCTGACCAGACACAGGAGTTCACCGATATGGTTGGCTTTGCAGTATCGGAGCAGTAGAAGTGCAAGGGGCTGCACCTAATTTGCATTAAACAGAACAGATTGCAGCTGCATTTGCTTTTAATATAGCGATTTGATCCATAAAATGCAGCCAGCCAGGAAATGGAGCATGGGCAAGATGTTTCATGCCACTTTTACACCCTACAACGTCTGGCACTGGCCAGGAGCCTCCCCGGCACCCAAACCAACTAGGAGGAGCTCCAGAAGTTTCTCTGAATTACCCCGCCTTTGGCACAGTCTGCACCTCAGGACAGTTACAGCACATAATATTCTGGCCCCATCCTCTCCCAGCACCCAAACATATAGTAACTCCTCACTTAAAGTCGTCCTGGTTAACGTTGTTACGTTGCTAATCAATTAGGGAACATGCTCATTTAAAGTTGCACAATGCTCCCTTATAACATCGTTTGGCCTGCTTTGTCCACTGCTTGCAGGAAGAGCAGCCCGTTGCAGCTAGTTGGTAGGGGCTTACAACCTGGGTGGACTGGCAGCCCCCCCCGTCAGCTCCCCGCTCCCCTAAGTTCCCTGTGCGGCAGCCACCGAGCTTGACGGCAGTTCAGCTGTCCCTCCCCCCACTGCCAGGTGCTGCTCCTGCCCTCTGCCTTGGAGCTGCTCCCCGGAGACTCCTGCTTGCTGTGCGGGGAACGGGGGGTAATGTCAGGGTGTCCCTCTCCCCCCCAAGCTCCTACACCCCACTTACCCCATCTTCCATAAAGCAGGGGACACACACAACAGGGCTCAGGGCGGAGGGAACTTCCTGGAAGCAGCTGCCTTCTCAGCTTGCTGATCTACTTAAAAAGCAGTGTACTTAGAGTGGGGTCAGCGTACTTAAAGGGGAAATGCGCATCTCTCTCTCACACACACATGGAGTGTGTCTCTGTCTCTGTCTGCCATGCTGTCTCCCCTCCCTCTATTCGTGCTGCCTTGTAGAGTGTGAGGCTACATTGACAATGAGTTAACCCTTGAGGGTTCAGCCAACTGCTAGTTGATCATTTAGCCGTAAGGCATTCTCTGGGAAATATCCCACCCTCTGACTTTACCACCTCAACCAAGCTTCACAATCATCATCATTGTGTACCAGTATTAAATTGTTTGTTTAAAACGTATAGTGTGTGTGTATATATAATATAGTCTTTTGTCTGGTGAAAAAATTTCTCTGGAACATAGCCCCCCCATTTACATTAATTCTTATGGGGAAATTGGATTAGCTTAACATCGTTTCGCTTAAAGTCGCATTTTTCAGGATCATAACAACAACGTTAAGCAAGGAGTTACTGTACCTCTACATTGTTGTGCAGGGCTTATCGAGTCAACCCCATGCCAGTGGGAAAGCTCCCTTTGCACAAGAATTCCTCTTGGGAGTTCACTGTGCCTTTTGCACTGCATCAGAGGGGTAGCTGTGTTAGTCTGAATCTGTAAAAAGCAACAGAGGGTCCTGTGGCACCTTTAAGACTAACAGAAGTATTGGGAGCATAAGCTTTCGTGGGTCGTGGGAGCTTATGCTCCCAATACTTCTGTTAGTCTTAAAGGTGCCACAGGACCCTCTGTTGCTTTTTGCACTGCAGTGGCATAAAGGGGCCATAGTGGGACAGAACTGAGCCCTATAGAGGACTGAGCAGGCATTCTACATCTTGATACTAGTGGCCATAGCTCTATATCAGAGATTAATATTGCACTAACTTTGATCCATTGGCTGTTTTTTCATCACATTTTGAAGAACCGTTTTAAACTTAAGGTCAGGAGAACTTGGGGTTTTTCATACCTTGCTACATAATTTCAAGGACTCACCAAGAGCAGAACTATCAAACATCCAGGATACAACCCACAGGGTTTAAGATGCATTCTGATATTCTGAGTCCTAAGTGAAAATTATTCATTGTAGGGTTGGGGAAGGAATTTATCCTTTTTGTTTATTTTCTTTGGGCCCGATTGCAGTTGTTACAGCTTGGTTGGAAATTACTCCCATGGCAAAGGAGATAAGAAACCCCGAAGAATCAGTGAGCAAAAATAAAGTACAGGAAGCCCAGCCTCAACATTCAAGGAATACTGCTCTGCAGAAACTGTACTCATATTCAGGCCCTTCAAGCTCACCTAACTAGCAGGAAGAACTAATATTATTCTGTTGTAAATGTACCTATTTGGGTTAGCATGAGATTTTTAGGCAACAAGTGAGAGGTCTGCAAACCTTTCAGTGACTTATAAACCTGCAATTAGACCAGGTTTCCCCCAATTTTTATTCTATAACAAGTACAATTTTTTCCTCTAAGAATTGATAGTAGAGTGTGCTTCACTCTATCAAGCAAAGGCATAACAAGATCCCATGGCTAGAAGCTGAAGCTAGCTAAATTCAAGCTAGAAATAAGGAGTAAGTAAAATATTTAACTGTGAGGATAATTAATCATTGGCACAACTCCCCAAGGGATGTGGTAGATTCTCCACCACTTCAAGTCTTTACATCAAAATTTGATGTCTATCTAAAAATTACACTCTAGCTCAAACACAAGATTTGGGCTTAATGCAGGAATTACTAGATGGAATTCTCTGGTCTGTGCTATGCAAGCGGTCTGGTTAGATGACCATAATGGTCCCTTCTAGCCTTAAAATCTATTAATACTGATGGAAAGTGAATTTCAGGCCCATAGCCGAGACAACTTTTATTTAAAAAAAACAACAACCTTATTTCCTCTTACATTGTCTGTACAGCAATGTCAGCGGGACATGAGTCAGCTGACACATGTCAGGGAACCTTAGGCTTGAGCATCTACACTATATTTTAACCCTAAATTGAGGATTTTCTGACCTGTGCTGGTGTAGCGCTGACAGACCCCACCCCCCAGTCGTTAACAGGCAGGATCGAACAGGGGACCTCAGGAGCTTAGTGCATGAGCCTCTATAGCAGGGGTCGGCAACCTCTGGCACACAGCTCGCCAGGGTAAACACCCTGGCAGGCCGGGCCAGTTTGTTTACCTGCCGCGTCGGCAGGTTCGGCCAATCGCGGCTTCCACTGGCCGCGGTTCGCCGTCCCAGGCCAATGGGGACTGTGGGAAGTGGCGCGGGCCAAGGGATGTGCTGTCCGCCACTTCCCGCTACTCCCATTGGCCTGGGACGGCGAACCGCGGCCAGTGGGAGCTGCAATCAGCCGAACCTGCCGACGCGGCAGGTAAACAAACTGGCCCGCCCCGCCCCGCCCCGCCAGGGTGCTTACCCTGGCTAGCCGCGTGCCAGAGGTTGCCGACCCCTGCTCTACAGCATGAGCTAAAAGCCAACTGGCTCTTAACTAAGGCTATAGAGCAGATTCATTTTTTTTCTCTCTCTCTCTAAGTGGTCTCGGTGCCACTAGATGGGACAGAACAGCACACCCAGGAGGTGTGTGGGTTACACTGGACCCTAGGGCTCTGGCGTCCACACTGCAGTGCACAGACCTAAGTCAAAGTATCCCTATGCCAGAGTGCTTAATACCTAGTACCCCCCTCTCACTGTTGACATGGTAGCCATAGGAGCATGGTGCACTGTGGGAAAACTCCACTGCCCACATTGTTTCCTAACTGTGACAGTGCTATCGATGGGATGCTGCTGCTGATAAGAAGCACACGAGTACATAAACAGCATGATATGCTCCTTTGGTGGCTGTCTCAGTAGAATGACTGCAGTTTGAGAAGGCTTTATACTGAACTACCACCTAATCCGAGAACTGGGCTCTCCATCTCGAGGCTGAGTCACATTGGCAGGAACATGCCCATGTGCACCTGTTCTGAGGATAATGAGGACATCAGTCTCCAGGGCTGTCAAACTATTAAAATGAAACTTTGCAATTCTGCATGTTTAAAATAGGATGTTCAATGAAGATGTTTGTGTTTGGTTGGTAAAATGTAGGTTTCGAAGGAAAAACACATACACACCCCAGCCTGGCTGCAGAGTAGTGAAGTGCATCCCCAGGGCGAAGTGCCACCACCGCACCCCAGAGGCAGGGATAAGGAATCCTTGAGGGGCTGTGGGGAAATGTTGGGGCTGGCTCCCACTCATTGTCCTGATGGTGTACACTGCCCGGGTGCCCCTGCACATGCAGCATCAGGGGGGATGGGGGAGGCCCAAGAACAGAGGAAAGGACCAAATGGCTGCCCTAAAGGGAGGGGGACTGATTGGGGTGTTGGGGGTCATCCCTCCCCCAGCTGTGCTGACCCAGGAGCTCGGCTGCTCCCACTCCCTGCAGGACAGCTGATTAGAAAGTTGGCAACCCCAGACTAATCGCACTAAACCGAACACCCTTGCCCTGCCCCTGCGCCCCGCCACTTCTCTGAGGCCCCACTCCCGCTCAGTCCATTTCCCCCTCCTTTTTTCACTCGCTCTCCCCCACCCTCACTCATTGTCACCAGGCTGGGGCAAGGGTGCGGGGGGGGGAGGGCTCCAGCTGGGGGTGTAGACTCCAGGGTGGGGCCAAAAATGAGGGATTCAGGATGCAGGAGGGGGCTCTGGGCTGGAGCAGGGGGTTGGGATGTGGGAGGGGAGGAGGGCTCCAGCTGGGGGTGCAGGCTCTGGGGTGGGGCCAGGGATGAGGAGTTTAGGGTACAGGAAGGGGCTCCTGGCTGGGGCCGAGGGATTCGGAGTGCGGGAGAGGGCTCAGGGCTGGGGCAAGGGGTTGGTGTGCGGGCTCCGGCCGTGCAGCACTTACCTCAGGCAGCTCCCAGAAGCGGCAACATGTCTGGCTCCTAGGCGGAGGGGTCAGTGGGTTCTGTGCGCTTCCCGCGCCCGCAAGCACCGCCTCCACCAACAGGAGCTGCGGAGCTGGCACTCGGGTTGGGGCAGCTCATGGAGCCCCCATGGCCACTCCTGTGCCTAGAAGCCAGACATGCTGGCCGCTTCCGGGAGCCGCACGGAGCCAGGTAGGGAGCCTGCCAGCCCCGCTGCACTGCCAACCGGACTTCTAGCAGCCCAGTCAGCAGTGCTGACCAGAGCCACCAGGGTCCCTTTTCAACCAGGCATTCCGGTCAAAAACCCGATGCCTGGCAACCCTAGCTTAGTCCCTGCTGCTCTCTGCCCCCCACCAGGGCTGCGTGTGCAGGGGCACCTAGGCAGCATGCACCAAAAGCTGGCTTGTGACCAGGAAGCCACTCTCTTTGCAAAAATTTCTTCTGATTGGTCTCCATTGAAACCCCTGCAGGCTGTCTGATTGTGCACTTGCAGATCTGTGTTCAGCAGGCCATGGGTCATTGCTGATCTGAGCTGCTGCTATTTGCACAGGAAGGTGTGGCTTCCTTTTGCAATAGACTGCACCCCAGATTGTCAGCATAGAGAGGACTAAGGAAGTTGCCCCAAGGAACTCTGGGATACATCCAGAGGACTTCTGGGACCCGAGTCAAACTAGGGCCACATGCACACGGGAAAGCAATAAGGCTAAGACCCTACAGCCTGCAGGGTCCTGGGACTCTAAGTTAACAATTGGTGTGTGGGCACAAGGAGGATTAGGCTTGAGCCCAGGTTCAAACCTGGGTTACATTGCTGTGTAGACCTACCCTTGGTGTGAATTTGCACCTCCTTATTGAAGTAATAGAGTTACACCAGCAGAGGGTCTGGCCCTTTGAGTGAGCAATCTCTTTAAAGAGCGTTCTGCTATGTCGTGCACATTTGCTTTTGTCTCCAAGAGTCAATCTTGACAACAGAGTGGCATTTTCCATTGCACTATTTATTTATTTATTTATTTATTTTTAAATAATGCCTGCCTTTTACTGGTAACCCTTCTGCCTTGAAATTGTGCTCTTTTCATGATAATACAATGCTACTGAATTTTATAAGGGATCATTTCTACAAACATCTCACAAGCCACCCAACACACCTTACATCAACCGCATGCCAATAGGCCTATATTTTTGTCACCGCTGCCTGTCTTCATGTTTCCTTTCATTGATCACTTTTTGTTCTCTCTGTCTTTCCCATCCACTTCTCTCATGTGGTTATTATTCTGCCACTCTTTGCATTCATCAGGAGATGTGAGTTTGCTTCTATTCCATCCGTGCCTCCTCTTACTGCTAATGCTTTTTCTTTCTGCAGGGAATTGTAAGCTTACCCATCACAACAGTACTGTAGCATCACAGTGCAGTGGCCATGGCTTCTCAGCTGCCTTGGTTTACAAATGTTGAACTAGAGAGCAGTTGAGTGGCATGGCTTGCACTATTGGAAGCTAAGGGAACTTTAAGTAAATTCCTTGCTCAATATAGGAGCGTAGTAGGGTAGCTGCTTACCAAGCATCATCTCATGGTCAGGGATCACTTTACAGACACCCTGCCCTGTTAGCCCCCTCTTGCAGACTCCTTAAGAACACCACAAAGTCTCTGTTGTGGCTAATAGTGCACCCACCCAGGGCTGGTTTAATGACAGAAAAGCTACAAACAATTGTCAGGGTACCATAATAAAGTCAATAACTAAAACACAAAAATTCATACTCAGCCCTGATTCTTCTGCCACACATAGATTGGTTCCCATCTGCTCCACCCAACGCCACCAGCCCTAGTTTCCTTTATGTCAATCACACCCTGAAGCGCTTTATAAGGAAGCCCCTGAGCCAAGGCAGGTGTGCGACGTGCCTTTTTTGTAATCAGGGTTGGCGACTCTCCAGCAGAAGCCACCCTGTCACAGAGAGTATATGATATCCTTGCTCAGTTCTAGCCTCCGCTCATTCTTCTTACTTTTCAAAAATGATTTGTAAAAAGAAGAAAATCAACCTGTTTTTATACATTCACATTGATTTAGAACCCTAAACCAATATGCATACCAAATACCTCAACAGTTTCTTGTAAGGCCTTTAAGATTGTGGATTCAGACACCAAATGTCACACATTTGGGGTGGAACCCATTGATTGAACATAAGGATGACATTCAGATTTCGCAGCAGGAACCCTGCAAGCGTTTATTTAGTTATTGGGAAAGTCTGTCCTATAAAAAGGCTTCAAGGAGCTAAGGCATACTACAAAGTCTGCTGCACTCATCTTAGACCTGATGTAGCTTGTGAAACATCACTTTGCATGATCCCTGTTCTGCCAATAGACCTGAAAGTGTTCCAGCCACTGCACTCTGCCTGTGCATGGAGGGGAATGGAAATGATAGAAAATCCATCAGCGGTCCCAGCTTTCTTCTGTAGCAATGGGGGATGATGAGAGTTCAGAGAGAGCCCCACTAAACCAAAGAATCAGGAGAGGGGGTCGGGAGTGAAGAAAACCCACCAACAAAAAAACTCCTTTACTGAGAAAGGATACCTGAGTCATATTCCCTTAAATACATGCTGTCTTGGATTGGAGCAGTGACCGTTTATCCCTTTTATGGCTTTTTATCATCCACAATCAAACAGAAACCTCCCCTGTGCACAGAGGACTTTGAGGTTTTAAGGGATGGTTACCAGACTAGATTACAGCAATGCCATACTCTTCATGGGCCTCTCGGTTTTGCTTTTCCCAGACTTGTATGCTGGAGCTGGTATGTGTGGGTATGACATGCTAGCATTCTCTTTGACCTGCTCTTCCCCTCGCCCTCAGCGCTACACACTGCTCCACTCCAGATCTGAGTGGAATAACTGAGATTAACCAGCTGTGAAGCATGTCAGCCCTTCCTAGCTGGTTAATTACACTCCTTTGACTTCTCTATATGCTGTTTTCCTGTCCCACTCCTCCACCTCAATCAGCAGCTTGATGCAGCAGGGGAGATGCTGTGTGGGGGTTAGGGAGTGTAATTAACCAACTTGAGAGCATTGGTCACATTCCTTTAGCTAGTCTGTTATAGAGTCCCCCACTCCACACTTACGTGGCTGTAATGTGAAAAGGCTGCCCTCATCTCCACATACTCTGCTTTATTAAGGGACAGGCAGAGAGGGGAACTGACCCCAGAGCCCTGGTTGGTGAGAGGACTGGGATGAAATCCCACCCCTGACTTCCTCCTGCCAGCCCACCTCTTACTGGGGGAGAGGAATTCCATTCACAGCTGGAGCCAAGCCCTTCCCAGCCAGGGACAGGGAACTGGGTGACATGGGGGTGGAGCTGGAGAGAAGAGCCACACAAATGAGGTGAGAACATGTGGTGTTGCTACTGGCAGCAGGAGAAGGAGGCCTAACCACAGCCTGTGTCTAAGGGGAGCAGCTAAGGCCTTGGCTACACTTGGGAATTCACAGTGCTGCCGCGGCAGCGCTGTGAAGCGCGAGTGTAGTCGCGCCGCCAGCGCTGCGAGAGAGCTCTCGCAGCACTGTATGTACTCCACCTCTCTGAGGGGAATAGCTTGCAGCGCTGCAGGCGCTGATTACACTGGCGCTTCACAGCGCTGCACTCGCTGTGCTGGGGGGGGGGGGGGCGTTTTCACACCCCTGAGCACAGCAAGTTGCAGCGCTGTACAGCACCAGTGTAGCCAAGGCCTTAGAGTAGGCTGGGGCATGCTTACAGCTAGGCTGGGAGACTGATCTAGATCCAGAGAGGAGGCCTGACCAGCACTGCGACCATGGGGAAGGACATCCAACAACACAACAGGGACCAGAAGTTACCCCGCTTCACACTGTCCAAGCAATGGCAAGGGGCTGAAGGTACCCTGTTTTGAGACTGGGGCATCTGGGATGGGGCAATTCAGACTCTTACTTGGGTTAGTGAGGGTTAACCTATATATCTAGATGTTGGAGACTCAGTATATTGTACTATTGTTTTTTTGGGGGGGTATGTGTGAGTCCCTGTAGGGCCCCCATCAGTCCCTTTTACTTGTCAAGTTTTGTTGCTGCCCAGAAAAGTGTTGGCTCATAGCTGAGTACAGTATTTTTTCTGAGGTTAATTCCTGCTTCCCCAAAAATTGTGGAAGGCAACCAAAGGGTCTGGCCCTGGTGGGAGGCAAGCCATGTTCTCTTGAGTATGTGGCCTGGGGTTTGGGATCCAGCTAACAAACCTGGGATACCTCCACCGCACTGTTCAGCTCAGGACCGGAGCAGTGCGTGGCTGGGCAGAGCAGTAACAGGGGAGACTGGGAAAGAAATTGCCTAGGGTTGAAGGGAGTAGGAAAGGGAAGTACAGCATGCTGAAGAGGCAGGAAGGAGGCGAACAGAAGAGGCAAATGTTAGAGAGAGAGAGAAGATTCTGAGGAAAAGGCAGTTAAGAAAAGAGGCAGCAAAAGGCAGGAGAATAAAAACGTGACAGAAAAGAAGGAAGAAGACAAAATACAGAGATAAGCAAAGTGATAAAATGAAGGATGTCTCTGGTAGACATCCTGGGGAAAGGGCAGCTTGCATAGAGGCAGTGGGGAGTCTGGTCTCACAGTATGTGAGTGTGTAGGCCACTGCAGTGACGTAAGCACATGCCTAACTTTACACAGTGTAAATAACCGCATTGAAACCAAGCCACTTTGAAGTCGATAGGGCTACTCAGTATTTAAAATGAAGACTGTGCATAAATCTTTGCAGGATTGGGTGTATAGTCGCAATATAGGGGGAACTAGTCACAGACAGACAAAGCAGAGTGTCGAATTGGTTTTTAAAAGGGGAATCCAGTATTTTATACATATAAAGTAAACTAACATTGGCTGGAAGAAGTAGCTATTGTATCAATTTTCAAATAATGATCTGAATTAAACTTGTGAATGACAGTATTACTGAAAAATGGATCAAACAATTAGAAATGTTTCAAAATATGTAAAAATTCTTGACACGTTATTTCTGAATTGGAATTTAGGGCTGTGCATACAGGTTTTGCAGGAACCCAAATAAACCAGGATATAGTATGTTGATATTCAGGTAAACCTGAATAAACTCAAGTATCTTCGTGTTTGTATGTTTTTCGCCTGCTTCTGTGAGATTTTGTTTTGTTTTTTGTTCATGGTATTTCAACCATCCAGGAACATGCTGAAGAGGCAAAATTTTGTCATTTTGGTCTCATAAATGGCCAAACAGGCACTAATAGTGTCCTAGAAAAAGGTAAATGGAATTGCAAATACTCAAACACAATCTGAATAAAAGCTGTAATGCCTGTTTGCACCCCAATACAATCTTAGATGACCTGCCGTTAAGTAAGAAAAAGGGGTGGTTCTAACAATGTGGGAGTGGTAAGTAGGGAATGCCAGCATGCTCGGTGTGATGAATGAGGACTGCTGGGATTGTGGTTTGAGATTACTATACATTCCCCCTGCTCCCACACCACCACCAATTTGACCCATGCTTTTCAAATGCCAGTATTGTATATGTGTGTGTGTGTGTTTTAAGTCAAGTATGATTAACTCCTCTGCCAGAGAGCTTTCGGATTTGTTATAGAACATTAATGAAGAATATAATGGGTTAACTCCTGGTTATCGCATGGATTTAGACTCCTACCAGTATTCCATACTCTTATAACATTAATTCCAAACTGTTAATGGAACTCTTTGCCAATGAATGTTTTGTTTGGAAGTAATTTGAAAGCTTATATTAAAAATGACTTTCTTTTCTTTAAACTGGACTTGACTTGTTGGCACTGGTACAGTATGAAAGTTGTTTGTATAAAGAATTGGGGAACATGTATAAAGGTTACTAGAGAAATACTACATGCATTACATTGTGTTGTTTTATTGTGTAACTAAAAGGTTTCCTGTTCTGCAACAGAATTACGATTTGTTATTTTTCCAGCACATGCATTAGTCTGTATTCAACACCTATACAACGTACAACCCAAATCAAATTTTCAAGCTGACCTGAGCAAAGTCATTTAGCTCTGGCCAGATCATGTTTCTGTGACTCAATAGCATTGTATATAATAACGTGTTCCAAGAAAATTAAGCTATAAATCTCTGTTTATTTCTTGGATTTACTCTTATACCCATCATTACGCTATAGAATCATTGTGTTACTTTCTATAAAATAATGGGTTAAATACAAGGATGGAGTCTAACACTACCCTCAGCAGATGTACAGCCCACGAAAATCTGCCCAAATCTGGCCAAGCTATAAGCCTTTGGAAAGAAATCTTAGTTTGCACATGCTTGTCTGTACCAAGCATGTGCAAACTAAGATTTCTTTCCAAAGGCTCATAAGGTGGCCAAATTCAGGCAGACTTTTTTAGAATTTAGCAGCTAAAATCTCTGAAGTTTCTGAGACCACTCAAGCCTCTTCTAGCTCCTAGAACTGACCAAATTTGTGTATGTGCCATGCCCAGAATGTGACTGCATATGCTTCATTTCAGGGCTCTCGGGGCTCAAAAGGACTTTACCGATAACGATGATTTTGGATGCTCCCAGACACAGGGACAGGAAGCAGAGAGTAATGCTGACAGATCCTGGTTGTCAGTGGGGGGGGATTGAACTGGGGACCTCTGGAGCTTAGTGCATGAGCCTCTATCGCATGAGCTAAAAGCCAACTGGCCGTTAGCTAAGGCTGTAGCAGACTCATTAATTGCTCTCTAAGTCTTGGTGCCACTAGATGGGACAGCACACCACCCAGGAGGTGTGTGGGTTATACTGGCACTCAGGCAGCATGGAGGAGAAAACTGTCTGACTAGAATGCAGAGGGAGCAAGAGTGGAGCTGTGAAGGGAAAGGAGTAGGTTGGGACAAGGAGACCGGTGAGACTGCGACTGGAAGAGAAGAGAGAAACTGTGGCTGGGTGCTGTGGTAGAGGAGACTGGGATTGGCTGGGCAAGGAGGCTGGGACTGGGTTGGAAAGGAAATTGGAACTGCTTGCTCAAGGAGACTGACTAGGTGCTGGAGTGCTGGGAGATGCTGAAGTCAAATGCGGGCGGGGGACTAGGAGCTAGTTGGCAGTGGGGAGGCTGAGTTCAGAGAACTAGCTGAGGGGAAAGTGGGACTGGAAACCAGTGTGTGTGGCGGGGGGAGGAGAAGACCGATCTGACATGGAATCAGAGTCTAGGGGGAGAACTGAGACTGGTTGGGGAAGAGCCTGGGACAAGGAGCGAAGGAGTGGGCAGGGAGGTTAGCACACTGAGATTGTCAGAGAAGCCCATGGTACTGGAAGGAAACTAGTACTGGGAGCCAGTGTGGGAAGAAGAGAGAGACTGGACAAGGAGCTGGGAAGGGCAGAACTGGGAATGGCTGGGCAAAGACACTGGAGCTAGGTGAGAAGCCTGGGGAGTGGAGAGTGAGTCTCGATAGATGAGGGTAATGGGAATGGGACAAAGAGTCAGGCATGGGGAAGAGACAGGACTGGGACGGAGGCAAGTTGGAGGAGATGGTGCAAAAGGGGTCAAGCTTATGTAATTAAAGACCGTGTCATAATGTACATGCACAAGGGGAGGGGGTGAATTAAGGCCCTATAGCTAACCTTAATTCTGGCTTTTCCTAATTTTTGAGAGCCTAACTTTGCAACCTTAGTGTTCTTTTAATATAGTTTTTGTGTGTTTGTATAATACACGTCTATTGTAATCATATCATACCAAAAGTCAATTTCTAACTTTCCTACCATGCATTTTACAAAACGTAGGTTGCCCTTCCCCTGACATTCCTTGCTGTCTTGCGCTTGACATTTTAATGTGATAAATGCACATCAAACTTTGCATTTCTAACACCACCTACTTGACTTGGCTCTAGTTTCTTGTGTTCATTAGAATTTCAGCAATGTGCTGTTTCATGGCAGATAATCTCCTCTCCCTTTCTGGGCTGTGTGTGTGTGTAGGGGGTGAGGGCATGGGTGCATTTCTTGTCTTCTCGACATTTATTACATTCCTATTTCTCCACCTCGTCTGCACCAATAAATCAATGCTGCTTGTTATTGTCTGCTCCCTGAGCAGTGTTTGGGAAAGCTGAACTTGGAGAGATCTGCTATCCTGGCTGCAACTGTGTGTGGATTTTTAAAAATTCCCTCTTCCTCAGGCATTTAGATGAAGGACACTGTCTGGGCTTTGTAAACCAGATGCATCCTTGGGAGAGAGAGACAGTAGAAGTGCTCTATCCGAATGATAGACCCCAGCAGTGCTCTAGCTGAGTCAGCCAGAAGCCTTTTGATGCAATTGGAGAGGGAAGGGTGTACTGCCGCTTGTGTTGTCCTATTCCATTATGTGATATAGAAAGAGTGTAGGGTTGCTGTCAGTATTAGAGATGTATCCAGGGAGCAGAAGGATTGAGATGGTGGCTACCCCTTGCATAGGTGTGTGAAATGTGTGTGCTCCCTGCATACCCACAAGCAGCTAGCCACAACTGAGCCCTAAAGAATGATCAAGGATGCAGAAGAAGAAGATTACTTCTATGTTGTTTACCCTGTGGGCACTCTGTCACATACAGCAGCACACATCTCACAGAGCAGCTTGGGAGAACTGTAAGTTAGCAGCAACATAATTGTGGAATATTGCACTCACTGGCAGAATCTGCCTGGAGGAGCCTTGCTCAGAGAGTCTCCCTGCTTGCTCAGTGTGTTTGTTACCTAATCCCAGTAAACAAGTTTCCTTCAAACATGCTTTCTGCCTATCCACAGAAATAAAAGACAATAGCAGTTAACCGATGCTAGGGGCAGTGAAACAGGTTGTTACCTCATCATTGAAAATGGCAAGGGAAAAATGAAAGGTTTATAATAATTGTGACTGGGGAAGTACATGTTCCCAGTAAACTTAACTAGGGTTTCAATGGATGATTACCTCAGAACAGAGAGGTAAGGTTGAACCCAGCCTGAAAGGAGCCCTCACATTTCTAAAGGAGCACCCACATTTTGTAACACCAATAGGCCCCACCATAAACACGTGGGTTTGAAGTCCACATTTATGCTCAATCTGGGCTGCGTTCAGCCTTAACTTGTTCCTCCTGAATTTAACTGAAAGAAATGGAGACAGGATTTTATAAAATAGATTTTGCAGGGAGTTTGTCATGCTTTATCTGCTGAATGGAGAAGGGCCTGGGCATAATAGGAAGAGGATTCATCCTGTGTTAACAGAAGAATCAGGAGTATTTCCATTTTGTGTTGGGCTGAAAGGTTAACGGTTTTTTAAAAAGCTTAGTAGGAATTTGCTGTTCTCAGCCTATTTCTTCGTATGTTTTTTTTCATACAGAGATGAGAATTTGACTCACTGAGCAAATACTGTGTGAGCATGGTCTTTATTTTAGGTTGAGAACAAAACAAGAAAGAACAGAAGCAATATCTTCATGAGAGAGGGAGGGAGTCTCTCTCCTGTAGCTGTCTTCACTGAACTCTGCTTCTTAAAATGGCTGCCTGCAGCTATAAGCCATCCGTTGCTACAGCTTGAAAGGTGCAGTATGTGGGGAAAATAAGCCATAATAAATACAAGCTCCATAACAGCACACTCCTCCTGTCCCTCTCTCATGCTGACCACTACCTACCGAAGAGCTTGCCTTGCCGCCTCTGTTTCTGAGGGAAAGTGTACATGATAATTTTCAATTATTAAAACCTTTCATGCTAGATAATGTCTTAACACGAGGTTGGGTTTGAGCCTGCCTCTCTCTCTCTCTCTCTCTCTCTCTCTGGAGGATGGACATGTATTGCTGACCGCATCAGTGAACAAACAGCATGAAGAGTGGAGAAGTAGCTTTACATGTGGGAAAAAAATAAGTTCCCTTTTATGTGGCAGAGGAAACTTTCCAGGACTCCAAAATGCATGTGATGACACGCAGATAAAAATCTTCCCTTTTATATACTCATGAAAGGGGTTTTGTTTTTTCTTTCCCTCCCCACCCTCTCCAGAATTAACACAGCTGCCAGGGGATAAACACTCAGTATGACAGAAATTAGATCCTCTTACAAGTACAGTCTCAGCCTCTGGGGATGTTATGAACACCTCTGGTTATAAAATTCCCCTTTCACCAGCATGCAGTGTCTAGAGAGAGAAAGTGGGTTAGAAATGAGTGAAAAGTAGATCAAAGCCAATTAGGTTCTGAAGACTCTCTGCATTTTCTCTCCCCTCCCCTCCTGGCGCAAGCTCTAAGTGCTTTGAGTATTCCCTGCCCCCTCTCACCTAGAAATCCCAGAGCACTGCCCTGCTTTGCCCCCCACAAACACACAGTGGTTGGGGAGTCTGGTGTTTGGTCTTTACAGGGAATGAAAGCTGTATTTTAATTCTGCTTATCTCTAGCTAAAAGGCCTATTGAGACTAGTAGCTATTTCAGATACAACGTTATCAACAGTGTTGCTGCCTTTTCACATTTCCTTTTCCACAACTCACTCTCTTGCTGATTATAATTACCCTTTAATAGCTCATATAATTTCAGCTATATAACAACTGAGTTGTACTGTAGCTGCCAAAAGTACCATGTATTTTTAATCATTAATTGAGGCTAAATAATTCCACAACATCTCGGAGTATGATAATTAGGTAACATTGGATACATCTCATGAGTGGACTTTCTTCAGTACACTGTGTGCTGGTATGAGTGTAATGCACCATTTTTCTCTCCAAGAACCATTTGCATCTGATGCTGCTGATCAGAGCTAAAGTGAAAGTCTCAGTGAAAACAAGAGAAATACAATGACTATGAGAGGATTCAAAGTTTGGATGCATAAAAATTTGGAATATTGGTTAGGGCCCCTATTTAGCTGTCTGTAAGTGAAACTATCTCAGCACAAGTCCACTAACACATACCAACTGTCTCTAAGCTGGAATAACATGATTTCACAGTCTGCTCTAACAAATGTCATGGAGACATCCAGCCATATGAATACGGCCTACAGCCAAGAATATACTATCCATTGGTGTCAGTGCCAATTCAATTGAATATCCCGATTGGATGCCTAACTGGAAGGAGTACAGGATGGAAGTATCTAGATGGAGGTAACCCTTGTGAAAGTTCACTTAGCTTGCTTAGGATTGGGAAATTTAGATACTGGGCCATATTTGGGGAGGTTGCTTGAATCAGGTGATGGTTCCTAAATAACAACAAGCTTGAAGTAGAGTATAGATTTCTTAAAGAAGGTGTCGAAAATCTCACTTGTAGGCATCTCAGATACTTTTGACTCTTTCTCTAGTCATGAAAGGAATGGTTCAGAGCTGCAGGAGGTGGCTTGGCTTTCCTGCAGTGCTTCTAGGACCTCTTGTTGTGTGAAGGGGCTGAATTCAGAATGAGAAGGTATTTGAGATAGTGGGCCTATGATCACTGTATGGATCCTGGTGTCCTGAGACACCATCTTGGATGCAAGTGATTTTCTCTGAGAAGCACGTTGACGATAGCGTTTCACTGTGAGAGATGCTGGTTTATGGAGTTGAGCGGAAGCATTCTGGGCTAACAAGACCATTCACAGCCTGAATAGTTCAGTGGGGCATTATTTAGCAGATGCCATGGTTGGGCAGAGGTGGATCATTTTGCTTTTTCCACAGGCAGAAAGAAAGAATTCCCTGTGCAGGAGCTTGTTCACGTCTGCCCATATTTTCTGCCATTAACACTTAAATTTTCTTATCTAGTCCTAGGCCACCAGAGAACTATGGATATCTATAGGGGTGATGGGAAGAGAATGGAATTTTGATGCCTGAATGTCAATGACCTTTCCTACTTGCACCTCCCTTTCACCTCTACTAGATCATCCATTCCTATCAGATTCCCTTTACCTAAGGATGCCCTCTTGAAGGGGAGGCCTGCTGACCTGCTATCTGCTCCTGACATTTCCGACTAAGTTGATTCACTGCCTTTCTGGTATTTTTCCTAAGTGGCCACTAGTCTCTCTCTCTCAATCTGGCTCCAGTGGGGCACCCAGCAGGCCCCCTTTTCCCATATCAGTCTGAGGGTGGCCAGAAATACCACTGACTTTGTTACTTCAGAGGTCCCAGTCAGGAAATGGAAGTAAAAAGTAAACCTTAGCCAGACATTTCAGAGCCTCTTTAAAGGCTCATATTGAGTTTGCCTTAGTAGGTGGGCAAAAGTTTGAGGTGGAGTTTCTTGTTCTATCAGAAACAAAACAATCTCTGATGTAAGTTTGGGGGAGGGAACACAGATCCTCAGTTAATTTGGACAATGTTTTGATAATTTCCCCATGACTGCTAAAAAGAGACATTACAGCAGGGAACAATGTGAATTTATCAGGTACTGAAGCCAGATATGGACTCATGTAGTGATGAACACATATATGATACAAAACCATTGTCTCCTGTGTATCTGATGTTATGCAGTCAAAAAAGAGCTTTTTGTGAAATTGTTAAGGTTGCTGCACACCTGACACAAAAGCAGGGAAATCAAAAGTTCTTTTTAGTTATATTAACACCAAGCAGTACATCTTCTCTACTCCTCCATAATTCCTATCACTGACCAACAAATTGGCTTTCCATGAGCTCTCGATAAGCTGCATGTCTCTTGCATCCAGATCTCAGGGAGGAATAAGATCAGCTGGAAACTATCTACAATGGCCAACATGCACCTGTGTTTAATCTGTCTTCAGTTGCACCACTTCTGTTGCACTTAGTTATCACCATCAGCATGAACAGTGAGTTACCCCAATGCTAATGGTAATGCTGAAGCACTGGTGCCAACTTCCTCATATAAATGCTTAATTGTTGCTAGTGATTCCCATGGCAGCATTATCCAGTTTAACATAGCATGAGAAAATTAAATGATCAGTGTCAGGCTAGGAGTGTTCATTGTTCTTTCTTTGTTTTTGTAAATGCTAGTGTGATGTGAGAATAATTACTATGCTGGGGTTATTGCCTTTGCCATTGCCCTGTGTGTGTGATTTAAATTGTCTATAATATTGTTGTTTTGGAAGGGAAGGGACAGGAAGTAGGAGGAATGGGAGATTGATCTGAGATTAAAGTGGGTGTTTACTCTGACCACTTGCAGGGTCCGTTTGTAAGAGCAGAGTCCCAAAGCAAATATCATCCAGGCTGTATTTGCTTTAAAGAGACCCTGTCAATTTAAAAATCACGCTTCTTGCTGGTTCTTTTACATCATGTTGCTACAGTTAACACCTATGTCTATTATAGTCTTGTATTACCTTTGTAATACATACAATTATTATAGCTAAAAGACTAGAGAAACATATTTTTATATTTTTTACAAATTTGTTTACTTAGTGCAATTGACAGCACTCTGCATATAGGCAGTTGATGAGGCTGAAAAACTGCAAAGAAGATTGTGTAACTTTTTGTCCAAAATTTGTCATCCCTTTTCATTGAAATTTCAAAAAATGTGGACCAGTTTTTAGTCAGTTTCAATGTTTTTCTCTATATGGTCAGTTAGAAAGTAAACTTCCCTGTTCTCTGTGTGGCTCTTTCAGTCAGCAAGAGGGGTAAGAAAAACATAAATACATTTGAACTTGTGATTTTTTTTTTAACTGGTACAGTACACACAGTGCTTGCTTGAATGGCATATCATCTCAGGTCTTGATCCTGCAAGGAGCTCCATGTGGGAAACAGTATCTGCGGATGCAGAGTTCATTACAAAATTGTGCCTGATTTCAGGCATGATTTGATGAAAGGGGGAACAAAACATAAGGCAGGAAGGCATAAATGAATATTACCAGTAGAAATACTGTATTGTATGGAAATGCGTCTGCTCTTTACCCTTCATGGGAGGTGGCAGCCCATAGACCTTTGACAGGGATTAGGTACCTGCTGGGGGCAGGAGTTTCTCACTTTCAGCCACACACAGACAAGGCAGCCCTGAGTGAACAAATACCTGCAGATTTAAGAAACTAGTGAAAGTGTGGCTGATAAAGAGATCTTTTTGACTGTGACAGCTGCAAGTCACTGTCAGTATTCGACATCCCGAGAGAAAGAGGGAGACAAACGTGGTTGTTCATAGCCTTTGTTTGGCAGCTTTCAGAGATTTGAAGGAGCTGAACAAAACGACGCAGTGCTACATGCCAACTGTTGGGCTTTATCAAATAATAAAGCAATCCCACTGGGTATTAAGAGGCATGGAATTATTCTAATGAGTCTGGCAAAATCTCATTAGGATGAACAGCAGGCAATTACAAAGTGTATGATCGGTATGCAAATGACTTTCTTTCCTCTCTCTGACTACACGCAATTTCTTGGGCTTGCAGAAGAGGAGCTGTCAGAGAAATGATTACTCACTGAAGCAAAATACTGTACACAGTGGGGTCAGTGTTTCAGATGCACCAGTTGTAGAGATGGGTAAGGTCTGGAAATATATTCTATCCTCCGTGCAAGAACACCTCTGCATCACTAAATTCTTGGCTTACCCTATGAAGAGGTGGGGAACAGACATCTTTCTGTTAGGCCTCCAGAGGTACTGCTTCCAGGAATACCTTCAGAGCATGACCAGGTCAATGGTGCATGCTGTTACAACCCAGAGTAGCTTCTCTGGGAGCTGTGGGAAATGGGGACATGATTTGGGGGCTGCACAGAATGACGCTAAAAATGACAGCTCCCATTGGTGAAGAGGTAAATTAGGTGGACAAAGTTGCTTGTATGCCTCTGATGCTGAACTCCCTGCTCCGAGTTCAAAAATGCTCTTCTAGTTAAATAGAAAATGTCAGGTATGCACACTAAAGTTTTGCTGTGCATGGTAAATGACTCCGTTGTCCCATTTTGCTGTCTTACGTCAGGCAGTGTAATCCCTGATATCTTCAGGTTTCCAGGTCTGAGAAACTCTGTGTAGGCCTCTAAAGTGATTGTAGCAAATCAGGCTTTCATTGTATCCAGCTATAATTAATAGTTTTAAATCATTTTTATTTATTACCCAAGGGCTGATCTTGCTCCTTATATAAGTCAGTGGCAAAACTTTTTGCACAATGGACAGGAAATTCTACAAAGGACTCATTTTTCTGTTGGAGTGTGGCAGGGAGGTGGGATGGGGAGGAGAGAACTGAAGCGCTTTCAGATTAGATAAATCGCCACAGACAAATATTCCAATCAGTCTTCTCTCCAATGTGTGGAAACCAAACACGTTCACTGCACTGTCCACATGTGGCTGTGGTTTGCTCCCAAGAAAGTAGCAGGAAGTTTGCTCCTGTCCTTCCCCTTCTTCTCCCATGTAGAATGTGGGACTCTGGAAGGCAAAGCACCATCAGTGTAGAAGTCATGTGCTTCCACTGTGCCTTTTGGCTCCTGCAGGAGTCCTTTTGCCAGGGACTCTCCATCATGGAGGGGAAAGTTTGGTAAATTAATGATGATAATTAGGCATTTACTTTCACTCTAAAGGACCATGGAGTTGGGAAGAAAATGATGCCTTAAAGAGCAACCCTTCCTTGGCCCAGAATCCTAGCTCACTCTTTCCAACAGCATGAAGCCCAATCTGGAAGGGGGACAATGATGCCATGGAGGAGGCAGTGTCCTTCGATTGCCCCTCTCCCTGGAAGACTCAATCCATTTAACTTGAGGGGTCAATGTGAACCATAGATATTAAGGTGGATATCCTCCGTTGCTACACCTAAGCTGCTATGGAGCTCTAGCCAAAGTACTTTCCAGTGACAGAACTGGAAAGAGATTATCAGGTCAGTACTCCACCAAGTGGGCCATGCTGTCTCCCCAAAAGGCTAGTGAAAGGATATTTTTAGGGTTAGTACACAGGGAGTTTTTAAAGCTGTTTATATAGTTTAGTAATCATTTTATATTGAATAATTGTGTTAAATCTGACCTCTATAATCTAAGCACTGCCAAAATGACTGTGGTCCAAACATTACATGAAATATTAAAATGCAGAATGGGCTCCGTTTGCACTGCAGAGGAGTTCACTCCCAAGATTGGATTACACATGTCAATGTTGGGTGTTCCAAACCAAACCGACAGCGGTACAACGATGCCACAGGCTTCTGTTTCTGTTTAGCCTGTTTTGCTGACCAATGAAAAGAGATGGAAATTCCAAGCCTGAAAAGATAGGGCTTAGACAAATATATTTTTTCCTTATACAGTCTGCTATGTACACTACTGGCTGGTCATAAAATGTATAGCTTTATTTAATGAAGGTCTTCTATTCATCATGAAGTTCTTCTGTACCCTGGTCAGCTTTTACAGTAGTGACCAACCCAAGCTGGAGAGAGTACTGCCAGATGGCAGGGAACCTGAGGTGTTACCCTGAAAACACAGAGCAGGCAAGCTTGATACTCTTTGTATTTTTGTACAGACCTAATATCCAATGCTGGATCCACGGGACTAATTCTTACTTTCTCATAGTAGCTCCATTAAAGACAATGGGAGTAGTGCATGCTCAACCCTAAAAAATCAAGCCACTTTTTTTGGGTGCCTAAATATGAATGTGTGTCTAACTTTAAGCACAAAAGTTTGATCTAAGCAATTTAGCTATGCTCACAAGAAGTCTGTGCAGAGCCAGGATCCTAATGCCCACCTCCTGATTCCCTAGCCACCTTCCTTTTGGTAACTGACTAATCAAATCATTCTGCCTTCATCTAGTCTATGTTGATAGCAATCCCTCAATCGCTGTAACTTCGCAATTCATCTACAAGGTAGATTGTGCACCAAGGTACTGCAGCCTATACAAAAGATGGTTATTCAGAAGATGATGTCTGCTTGAAGGTAGACACTGGTGCTGGGAAAATGCAAAGGAGGGCAGGTCTAGAGAGAGTCACTTGTAGAAGTCAGGATGGACTTAAGCAGCATGGAAAAAATGTGGTCTTTATTGTTGGACTGTGACACTAACCAAGAATTACTCCCAGTTCTAACTGTTCAGTTTGCTCCGTTGTTCATGGTACATTGAATACATCTGACTGACAGTCCTCCTCACCTCTCTCTCCTTTTTTTAAGCAGTACCAAATAGATCCTTTTCGTTTCCTGTCTTCTTCTTCTTTGAATGGCAAATGTGGCCATTCGAGTGAGTAACCCTTTCTGAGCATGACTGTTTTTATAGATACTGGGTCAAATTGTGCTCACAGGACCTGATTGTGCCCCTGGGATGAACAAAAAAGGCCTCCTCCTCCACTGGATCAGCTTTACCCCCTTCTCTTGGGCACTAGAGAAAGCTCTCAGCAGGTCCAGGGATCTATGTGGAGGAGTGGGCTGGGGGATGAGTGAACTGGGCACCCAGAGATGAGCACCTCTTTACTTTTCAGCATCTTCTTACAGATTCTTGAAAGTTCTAGGGGCTGCTGTGCCCAGAGGTGGCCCAGGGGAAAGCCACAGGAGGTCAAGAGCCCATGCATGATACTAAATCCCTGTGATACTGAGTCCGTTGCTTCCACATATAGCCACAAGATTTATAGGCCAGACCTTTGTGTTCTTCCATGGGTAGAGCAAAGCCCATGATCTGTTCTCCCCTCAGTGAGGTAATGCAAAGGAAACTTTGCTGAGGGACCCATGCAGAGTTATCTTCACCCTTCCTGGGTGTTATCATACCAGGGAACAATCTGACCCACAGGTACAACCATTTTTGACTTCAGTGTAACTGAGAGCAGAATTCAGTTCATCACATAGTTAACTAATTTTTTTTTTAACCTAGGTTTGTGCAACTAGGTTTTAACCGATGGAACTATGAACTGCAATTACTATTGTTAGCCTGCTGATTTCTATCTTTTATAGAGGAGATAGAACACTTCCACAGAACATTGGGTGCTAACTAAACCCACATTATATTACCATACAGCTACAATCAACAACACAAGGAACAATAATTCCTTTATAAGTATATACTACCATAAAGAACTTAAGTAGCTCCACGTGTTATATATCACAGTTGATACAGGCATTAGAAAAGCCTTTATTCTACTACCTGCACAACAAAGTATCTCCCCTGGAAAATGTTCTTATCTTCTTGGTATCCTAAGCATGAAGTGGAGTTACTCGGAGAAAGCACTTTGATGTAATGATAGCATACTATCAGATTACCACCCCCCCACACACCAGTCCTGTGTTCAGCTTTTGTCAATTTCTTAACATTTCTAAAACATTGAACGCCAGCCAGAGACACCTTTTAACATGTGATGATAATGCATAGGTCTGTCAAGCAGGCAAATGAAACTTGGTACCAAATAGACTGTATGAACTGCAATTAATATGGTTTGGATGTAGATCTGTAGGCAATGGTCCCTCTTTCAATAAATTCACTTCGACCATGGTTGCTTTTCACGAGCATTCATGTGATCTAGTAAAAGGTTTTCCATGAGAATTCACACCAGAAACCTGGTCATAAGAGTTACATTCATTCTGTCAAGGAACAGAAACAATCATGTGACTTACATGACTAATCACAACTAAGCAAACACCACTTGGTTTAGAGATTTCCAATGCCAGGACAGAGGAAATGATGAATTGCAAATAAACTGGAAGAGATTGCAGTCAGACTGTGGCTATTACATAAACACAAAAATAATTAATTGAATGAATCATTACAAATTATTTACGAGTTACATGTGCTGACCACAAATGCTAGATTGAAATGTCTCACTTTGGAATCCATGCATGATTTGAGTCACAAGGATTCAAAATAAACCAATCAAGCTTGCTTTGGGGGTTGAGGTCAATAAAGTCAAAAAAGGTCTCCAAGGCTGGCCTTCCAAAGTATCCCTTCCCTCCACTCCCCAGATCCAATGTCTTCAGGAAGGTCTTGGGGTTTGTTGAGGAAGGGAGAAAGTTGAGTAAATAGGGAAAGACTAGCTGTGGGGAGGGGAATTGTCAAGCTGTTCAGCACAAATATCCTCAGCCCATGTTCACTGAACATTGTGAGTAAAGGCTAAAGTTCAACTTCAACCCCAGAACTAAGTTTTAATGGGGCTGGAGCTCAGAATAATTGTACAGCTCTTCTCATGTTACAAAGATCTTCAGGGATTCATCCTGTGTTCTGAATTCTAGAGGGGAAATTAATGGGTTAGCCTCATAGGTAATTATGAATAGAAGCTGGTAGCAGGGATTCCAAGCTAGCTAGAGACTGCCTCTGTCCCTGTGCAATACTACTGCAGCTGGTATCAGTAGGAGAATTCAGATGGAGTCCCGTTCACTTTAAATGTGAGGAGCTGGCCTCAAAGCATTCTCTGGGAAGGGTCTTTGACTCTGCAATTTTCTCAAGCCTTCATCCACAAGAGTCTAGGAGCATGACCCAGCACCCACCGATGTAGCTGGGAGTCTTTCCAAGGACAGCGATGTGTGCTGGATCGGACTCCAGATTTATTAACCTTTTGGACATGCTGCAAAGCCCAGCCTTTCTCTCTGGTTTTTGATCAGCAGAGTGGGGTAAAGGCTGGTTGGCTGAGGGTGGATGGTAATTGACTATTATGTTATTATGAGTTAACTATTGTAGCCGGTATGGTCCTGGTTGGGAAGTTCAGTTGTTTTGCTTTTAGTTTTTATTTCGTTTATAATAGTTGTATTTTAATTATGTACTGCAGCTAGATCTCTGGAGAGAGGCTTGATAAACTGAAATAAACAAATGTTCCTCCCTCCGCTATACCATACACACACCTGTCTATCCCTAACGCATGTCTCTAGTGTTCACACCATGATCAGATACTCTTCCTTTGTGCCGCCCACCCACAAATATCACAGAATGCAGCTACTTCAGCTGGTGATCTTTGCACTGTACTCAGCAACATCAGGAAGTAATCACAGCTAATTGTTATGGCTGTAATTCCAAACCTGCCAGCTGGCAGAGAATCAGCGTTCATAGTCACATTTGCTAAATGTCTCCCTAATATTTTTCATCAGACAGTTATGGCAGAGCTCTTCGAAACCTTGCCTCTTGACTAGTTCCATTTCTCCAGCTCTTACTTGGCTGCTGCCAAGCTATTCTCCTCCAGGGCAATTATTTGCACAGTGTAATTTCTTGGCAGCCCACCTGGCAAATGTTGCTTTCACACAGGCTAGACAAGGTCTACGTTGGGTTCGGATGACGGGGTAAAGAGTTTAGTAGTATCTAGAGTGAATGAATAAAAATGTTTAGAATAGAAATGTAGATGCCATCTGCTTCCATTCAAACTAATGGCAAAACTCCTAATGACTTCTATGGGAACAGGACCAGTTCTACAGCCAACCTATGAAAATATTTTCTGAGTACTAATGACCATTCAAAATAGCAATTTCTTTAAGAAAACCGAAATCTGAGGGGATTAGAAAGTTGATGGGATTGGTAATGGAGTCTGGATCCTCTCTCTCCAAAGTCAGCAACTCAAATCTAGCTCAGATCATTGGGGAATGAAAGTTGTCACTAGCTGAGAAGTGTGCAAATGCCAGGGTGATGATGGATGGGAGTGAGGTAAGATGAGCTATGTTTGGCGGCATTTATAACATGAGCTTGGTAGCCTAAGTCTAGTTCCCAGTGGCCATTTGTTCTCATCATAAAATCTGCCACCACTGCTAGAACTAAATGATACCCAGGCTGTAATTTTCAGCAGAGCCACCAAGGACCTTCTCGTTCCAAAAGACAGTTTCTCCAGGGAGTAAAGAAGCATGGGGAAGCCTGCTGTGCTGCTATCCAGGCTGGAGTTGCTTTGTGGGTAAGCAGATGACTTCATTCTCTAAGGCTCTAAATCTGGCACCTTTCAAAATCACTACCAACTCTGAAAGAAAAAAATGAAATCACTATCATTGGGACTGAGAGTGCTGAAAGATCAGCAATGCATGCCACGGCGGTCAAGGAAAAGCAAAAAGTTGACCCACATATTCTGGTCATTCAGCTCTGATGAAGGCCAATACAGTGTAGCCAAAAAACACACAGCTGTAAGAGAGGTGAACGAAACCTAGACTAGTCCCCAAAATGAGGCATCTTTGTCTTGCTATACAAAGACTAGTACAGTAAGCACTGATGCTTGGATCTGAACTATCCTGTAAAGAAATTAAAATACTATGCATTTTATTAATGGCCCTTCAAAACAGTCTAGACAAAACTATATATTATATCCCATCGTTTAAAAACCACTGTACAGTGACAGCCTTTGTAGTGTTAGATGGCTATGCTATCGCCAGGATATAGGTTCTGCACTCCAGAGTCCAAACGGACACAGGAGTCCGAGAGTCTACATTGGTGTCACTTAAACCATCTATTTGAAGTTTTTATGTAGAGCCTATCACTCTGCTACCTCTTCTGTCTGCCTCAATGTGCCTCAAACTTGGATTGTCTCTACACCCCAATAGACATGTTTAGAATAACACCCACTCACCTGTGGTTAACATACATGCATCCATCTATACATCACCTCTGAATTTGGCTCTCAGATTGTACGGGAGTCTGTGTGAGACTAAGGGAGGCTAAACAGCTGTAACCCACAAGTGAGGGGCAATGGAGAACAGCAGCAAGAAAAATAACTTGCAGGAAGGTGTAAGAAAGTATAAATTTACCCACAATACAGAGGTAACTGGGTGAGGTTGTATGACCTGTGATACACAGGAGGTCAGAGTAGATGATCTAATGGTGCCTTCTGGCCTTAAAAATGTATGAAAATGTGTATCTTATGCCACCTTAGACTTTTTGGCATATAAGTTACACAATTTAGCTCTCCCTTATGCATTAATAGATTGGTGTACTAAGGAAGCCTGATCAAATTTAAGGGAGTCTACTACTAATTATTTCTCTCATGGTAGCACCTAAAGACCCCAACCAGAGATCAGCTCCCCATTGTACTAGGTAGTGTACAAACAAATACTATGAAGACAGTCCCTGACTTGGAGAACTCACAGTGTAGTTACACAGCCTTTCACCACCTGTGAATTTGGTGTCAGGTGTAAGTATTAAAATGTGCTGATAGGATGAAATGTAAACTCTGATTCTAACACAACATGGAGGTTTTGGGTAAATATGAAATCATCTTTTTTTAAATAGCTTTAAAGGTATTTTTGACAGTACAGTAAAAGAGAGCCAAATCAAGAGATGAGCTCTTGTTATGGGACTTTTCAGATCCTAAGAGAACTGGGGTTCCAGAATGAAGAGGCTAGGCCCCTGATGCTTACTCAGTGCCAGGGGTAATTCAGCATCTGCACAGGTTTGTAATGGGCAAAGCACAGTGCTCCTATGTTTAACTAACCAGGCAGAGCTTCGTTAATAGAACTGAAAGGGGCTAAATGACTTCAAGATAAATAAGACTTTAGAAAAAAAAAATAATGAAGGAATTAAACTGACCTTCTTTAGAAATGGGCGAGACATGGTAAACAGGGAAAGATCTTGTTTTGCTTTCATCCTGGAAAAATAAAATTTCTTCCTTTCCAGCTCAGCACAGTTGACTGATTTGGAAACAAATCTGTTTTCCCTGGAAAGATTTATTTGCCCAACAGACTGCCTTTTTTTTTTTTTTTTGTTGGCAAAAAGCAATAGGTTGGAAGAACAAGGTTCGACTTGTTAGCAAGTTTACAGTGCTCAGTAATTAACTGGTACATTTGAAGGCACAGCATGCAGGATACTTACAGTAACCTACTGTATTATGGTTTCATGTGGAAGTGCTTTGAATGGCATGATAACTTCAGAGAATGCAATTTAATTCAATTCTCAACCAGTATTAGATAGCAGGAATATTTTACTATGAAGTAAGCAATAATCTTTGTTGAGGTAACGACACTCAAGTGTCCCTTGTGAAAACAACTGTTAATTTGTGAAGTAGTTTGTTTGGGGGGTAGGTATATTACTTGAAAACAAAGATACATTTATTTGGTCTAGAGGCAGCAGCATGCACTTTTTCCATTCCAGTCACCTAAAGATACATATTAGGTGCCCAGTAAATACAGGTCCTCACCCTGTGCTTTGGGGAACCCAATCACCAAGGGGGATTGAGCCATGAAGTCATCTCCTTTTGGTGTATGGTATGTAATGGTGTTCTCCATGACCAAAGATTTCTAAAAAAAGAACAGGATTGAACAGAGACTGGGAATGGTTGGGTCATTACACTAATTGAATCTATTTCCCCATGTTAAGTATCCTCACACTTTCTATGGGTCATCTCGATTATCACTTCAAAAGCTTTTTTTTCTCCTGCTGATGATAGCTCATCTCAATTAATTAGCCTCTTACAGTTGGTATGGCTACTTCCACCTTTTCATGTTCTCTGTATGTATAAATATCTTCTTGCTGTATGTTCCAGTCTATGCATCGGACGAAGTGGGCTGTAGCCCATGAAAGCTTATGCTCAAATAAATTTGTTAGTCTCTAAGGTGCCACAAGTACTCCTGTTCTTTTTGTGGATACAGACTAACACAGCTGCTACTCTGAAACCTGTCAAAGATTTCTAATGCAATTCAGCTCTGCTTCCAGTCAGCTTCTGTTGTGCTCTTTGGTTTGGTTGTGTTTTTGGCTTTTGTTTTTGCTATTGAAGGCAATTATTGACTTAGGGCAAATTTGCTAACCTGGATACCTAACATTAGGTTTGTAAAACCATACTGTAATTATTTAAATGCAGTTAATATGGTTTTGAGAAGTGCTGAGCAGCTACAGATCCCATTGACAATGATATTTGTAAGTGCTCGCTGCTTCTGAAAAGCAGACTACTTAAAATGGATAAAAATGGATTTAGAACCCAAATTGTATGCAGCAACCTACATGGAACTTGGAGGGAGAAACACAGGTTGCAGGAGGGAAGAGTTTGGATGAAGCAACAGAGTCTGTGGGCATGTAGCTGAATTGTAGCATATTCACCCAAGTGTTCTGAAAGAACTCAAATATGAAATTGCAGGACTACTAAGTGTGGTACCAATTGCTTAAACCACCTTCTGTACCAGATGACTGGAGGATGGCTAATGTGACACCAATTTTTTTTTAAAAGGCTCTGGAGACGATCCTGGCAATTACAGGCCGGTAAGCCTAACTTCAATGCTAGGCAAATTGGTTGAAACTATAGTAAATAACAGAATTATCAGACACATAGCTGAACCCAATTTGTTGGGGGAACACGGCTTTTGTAAAGGGAAATCATGCCTCACCAATCTATTAGAATTCTTTAAGGAGATCCGCAAACATCTGGACAACAGAGATCCAGTGGATATAGTGTATTTGGACTTTCAGGAAGCCTTTGACAAAGTCCCTCAGCAAAGGTTCTTAAGCAAAGTAAACAGTCATGGGATAAGAGGGAAGGTCCTCTCATGGATCAGTAATTGTTTAAAAGACAGAAAACAAAGGGTAGGAATGCATGGTCAGTTTTCCAAATGAAGAGAGGTAAAGAGTGATATCCTCCAGGGTCTGTGTTGGGACCAGTGCTGTTCAACATATTCATAAATGATCTGAAAAAAGGGGTAAACAGTGAGTGACAAAATTTGCAGACAATACAAAATTACTCAAGATAGTTAAATCCAAAGCAAACTGCAAAGAGTTACAAAGGCATCTCACAAAACTGGGTGACTGAGCAACAAAAATGCCAGATGCAATTCAGTGTTGATAAATGCAAAGTAATGCACATTGGAAAACATAATTCCAACTATACATATGGAGGAGGACCGGAATATCATACAAGAAGATCTGGATGACCTTGTAAACTGGAGTAATAGAAATGGGATGAAATTTAATAGTGTAAAGTGCAAGGTCATGCATTCAGGGCCTAACAACAAGAATTTTTTGCTATAAGTTGGGGACTTATCAGTTGGAAGCAACAGAGGAGAAGAAAGACCTGGGAGTAGTGGTTGATGACAGGATGACTATAAGCTGTCAGTGTGATGCATCCATGAAAAAGACTAATGCAACCCTAGGATACATCAGGTGAGATATTTCTAGTAGAGAGAGGGAAGTGTTAGCACTATTATACAAGACACTGGTGAGACCTGATCTGGAATACCATGTGCAATTCTGGTCTCCCATGTTTAAGAAAGATATTAATTCAAATTGTAACAGGTGCAGAGAAGGGCTGCTAAAATTATCTGAGGAATAGAAAACCTACCTCATGAGAGGACACTCAAAGAGCTTGACTTGTTTAGCCTAACCAAGAGAAGGCTGAGGGGAGACATGGTTGCTCTCTATAAATACATCAGAGGGATAAATACCAGGGAGGGAGAGGAGTTATTTAAATTAAGCACCAATGTGGACTCAAGAACAAATGGCTATTAACTGGCTATCAACAAGTTTAGGCTTCAAATTAGGTGAAGGTTTCTAACTATCAAAGGAGTGAAGTTCTGGAACAGCCTCCCAAGTGGAGCAGTGGGGGAAAAAATTCTAACTGGCTTCCTGACTGAACTGGATAAGTTTATGGAGGGGAGGTAGGGTGGGACTGCCTACAATGGCATGTAGCCCATAGGCAACTACCAATAGCAAAAATCCCCAACGGCTGGAGACAGGGTCCTTGATGGGATGGGCTCTGAGTTACTACAAAGAATTCTCTCTCAGGTGTCCGCCTAATGGTTCTTGCCCACATGCTCAGGGTCTAACTGATTGCCATATTTGGGGTTGGCAAGGACTTTTCCCCTGGGTCAGATTGGCGAGAACCTGGGGGGGTGGTTCGCCTTCCTCTGCAGCATGGAGCACAGGTCACTTGCAATTTAAACTAGTGTAAATGGTGAATTTTCTGTAACATGAAGTCTTTAAACCATGATTTGAGGACTTCAGTAACTCAGCCTGAGGTTATATATCTATTACGGGAGTGGGTGGGTGAGGTTCTTTGGCCTGCAGTGGGCAGGAGGTCAGACTAGATGATCACAGTGGTCCCTTCTGGTCTTCAAGTCTATGATCTATATTAACTGTTACCACTCAAGAAAGCGATCTTGGCGTCATTGTGGATAGTTCTCTGAAAACAGCTTTATTCACTACAACTGTCCATTGAGCAGATAGCAGAATGTTAAAACCATTATAAAAGAGAGATATAATGAGAGAAAATATCATAACGCCACTGTATAAATCCATGGTACACCCACAGCTTGAGTACTGAGTGCAGTTCTGGTTGCCCCATCTCAAAAAAGATATTCTAGAATTGGAAAAGGTACAAAGAAGGGCAACAAAAAATGATTAAGGGTATGGAACAGCTTCCATATGAAGAGAGATTAAAAAGACTTGGACTTTTCAGCTTGGGGAAAAGATGACTAAAGGGGGATATGATAGAGGTCTATAAAATCGTGACTGGCATGGAGAAGGTGAATAAGTGTTGTTTTTTCCTTCACATAACACAAGAACAAGAGGTCAGCAATGAAATTAATAGACAGCAGGTTTAAAACAAACAAAAGGAAGTATTTCTTCACACAACGCACAGTCAACCTGTGGAACTCTTTGCCAGAGGATGTTGTGAAGGCCAAAACAATAACAGGGTTCAAAAAGGAATGAGAAAAGAGCATGGCGCACAGGTCCATCTATGGCTATTAGCCAAGATGGTGACAGATGCAACCCCATACTCTGGGTGACCCTAGCCCCTGATTGCCAGAAGCTGGGAGTGGATGACAGGGAATGGATCACTCAATGATTGTCTGTTCTGTTCATTCCCTCTGAATCACCTGGCATGGCCACTTTCAGAAGACAGAATACTAGGCTAGATGGACCACTGGTCTGATCCAGTGTGGCTGTTATGTTCATCTCTATATTATGTATTTGTATTACTCCCCTTTGTGCTAGGTGCTGTACAAATGTAGAACAAAAAGCAAATAGTTCTCTTTAAAAAGAGCCAGTTTTGTTTTAGAAATAGGGAGTCAACATGTTATTACACACCACCTGGTACTAGAAACAGTGTAAGCGTTTGTGTTTGAAAATGTTGGTCTGAATACCCAGTAAGCCTTCTATAATTCCTAATAAAAACTATATAGAAGTGAATGGAGTATCTTCAAGCACACTGACTACTGGGCTACTAGAAATCACTTTACCTTGAATGGTCCCTTAGAATATGTGCTAACTACTTATGCTAAACTCTCTATTTGACCTTGTGTTTAGCTGTGACATTCTGAGTACTTTCCCAGACCCGAAGAACTTTGCATAGCTTGAAAGTTTCTCTCTCCCAGCAACAGAATTTGATCCATTAAAAGATATTACCTCTCCCACCTTTTCTCTCTCCTAGAAATCAACAGATTCATTGTAAATGAAGCACGTTATTTTCAGTGTATTGGAAAACTCCATAAGATCTTTGTAACTAGCGGAGAGGATCTGAAAGGGATAAGCTATCAAACTCTTTCCTTCCAGGGCTCAGATCCTCAGTGGTGTTCAGGCTCCCAAACTTCTCTGCTTTAAGTAGAATAGGAGCCTAAATATCTTTGAGGATCTGGGCCTTGATCGTCAGTTTGCAATCTAGCTGTTGGCATGGGGCAGCATTTTGCTATGCTACTCCTGCAGCAGCATGGAAGAGAGACTGTGGGTATGTCTACATTATGAAATTAGGTTGAATTAATAAAAGTCGATTTTTTAGAAATCGATTTGATACAGTTGATTGTGTGTGTCCTCACTAAGCTCATTAAGTCGGCAGAGTGTGTCCACAGTACCGAGGCTAGCGTTGACTTTAGGAGCGTTGCCCTGTGGGTAGCTGTCCCACAGTTCCCGCAGTCTCTGCCGCCCATTGGAATTCTGGGTTGAGCTCCCAATGCATGATGGGGGCAAAAACATTGTCGTGGGTGGTTCTGGGTACATGTCATCAGGCCTCTCTCCCGCCCTCCCTCCATGAAAGCAACGGCAAACAATCGTTTCTCGCCTTTTTTCCTGGGTTACCGGTTGTGACAATGCGGTTCTGGCGGAACCCAACTGAGAGTGCCAACTCAGNAGGACCTTGGTTGCAACAATGATCTATATGGTCCCAGTTTATGTCAATAACGTCACACCGGTGCAGATGGCATACCATGGCAAGCATGGAGCCCGCCCAGCTCACTGTCAGCTGGGTGGTGCTGGCAGATGGGGTACTGCATTGCTACACAGCAGCATCTCCTTGCCTTGCTGGCGGCAGATGGTGCAGTACGACTGTTAATCGTCGTTGTTGTCTCATGGGTGCTCCTGGTCGACCTTGGTGAGGTCGGTCAGGGGCACCTGCGCAGATATGAGTGCTCCTGGCCGACCTCGGTGAGGTTGGTTGGGGGTGCCTGGGCAGACATGGGTGCTCCTGGCTGACCTCAGTGAGGTCAGTCGGGGATGCCTGGACATAAATTGGAGTGACTCCAGGTCATTCTCTTCTTTAAGTTTACTAATGGCGATTCAGTCCTGCCTGGAATTTCATGCGAGCTGGAGGCTTTTGCCTCAAGCTGCTCTACCAGCCAGCAGAACCGCGCGATCGCACCTACCCCAGCCTATCCCTTGCTCCCATGGCGCATGAAGCCTGGACAGTAGTAAGGAGCAGTTCAACTATAGGCTGAGCAAGTACAGAATGGTGGTAGAATGTGCCTTTGGACGTTTAAAAGCTCTCTGGCGCTGTTTGCTGATTAGGCTGTTTGTGATTAAAAGAGCACAGCAAGGCACGCTGCACATCACAGAGGCTTTGAAAACCAGTTTCATGACTTGCCAGGCTTCGGTGTGACAGTTGTGTGTTTCTCCTTGATGAAAACCTGCCCCCTTTGTTGATTTTAATTCCCTGTAAGCCAGTCTTGTAAGCCATGTTGTCAGTCGGCCTTCCCCCTGTGAGAGCAACGGCAGACAATTGTTTCGTGTCTTTTTTCTGCGCAGATGCCATACCATGGCAAGCATGGAGCCTGCTCAGATCACCATGGCAGTTATGACACTGTAAACACCACACACATTATCCTGCAGTATATGCAGCACCGGAAACTTCAACAGCAGGCGAGGCGGCGACGAGAGATGAGGACATGGACACAGACTTCTCTCAAAGCACAGGCCCTGGCAATTTGGACTTCATGGTGTTAATGGGGCAGGTTCATGCCATGGAACGCCGATTCTGGGCCCAGGAAACAAGCACAGACTGGTGGGACCGCATAGTGTTGTGGGTCTGGGATGATTCCCAGTGGCTGCGAAACTTTTGCAAGTGTAAGGGCACTTTCATGGAACTTTGTGACTTGCTTTCCCCTGCCCTGAAGCACAAGTATACCAAGATGAGAACAGCCCTCACAGTTGAGAAGCGAGTGGTGATAGCCCTGTGGAAGCTTGCAATGCCAGACAGCTGCTGGTCAGTCGGGAATCAATTTGGAGTGGGCAAATCTACTGTGGGGGCTGCTGTGATCCAAATAGCCAATGCAATCACTGAGCTGCTGCTATCAAGGGTAGTGACTCTGGCAAATGTGCAGGTCATAGTGGATGGCTTTTCTGCAAAGGGATTCCTTAACTGTGGTGGGGCAATAGACAGAACACATATCCTTATCTTGGGACTGGAGCACCAAGGCAGCCAGTACATAAACCAAAAGGGTTTTCAATGGTGCTACAAGCACTGGTGGATCACAAGGGACGTTTCAGCCAACATCAACGTGGGATGGCCGGGAAAGGTACATGACGCTCGCATCTTTAGGAACTCTGGTCTGTGAACAGCTGCAGCAAGGGACTTATTTTCCAGACCAGAAAATAACTGTTGGGGATGTTGAAATGCCTATAGTTATCCTTGGGGACTCAGCCTACCCCTTACTGCCATGGCTCATGAAGCCATACACAGGCACCCTGGACAGCAGTCAGGAGCTGTTCAACTATAGGCTGAGCAAGTGCAGAATGGTGGTAGAATGTGCATTTGGAGGTTTAAAAGCACACTGGCACAGTTTACTGACTCGATTAGACCTCAGTGAAACCAATGTTCCCATTGTTATTACTGCTTGCTGTGTGCTCCACAATATCTGTGAGAGTAAGGGGGAGACGTTTATGGCAGGGTGGGAGGTTGAGGCAAATCACCTGGCTGCTAATTACGCACAGCCAGACACCAGAGTGGTCAGAAGAGCACAGCAGGGCACACTGCGCATCAGAGAAGCTTTGAAAACCAGTTTCATGACTGGCCAGGCTATGGTGTAAAAGTTCTGTTTGTTTCTCCTTGATGAAAACCCACCCCCTTGGTTCACTCTACTTCCCTGTAAGCCACCCACCCTCCTCTCCCCCCTTTGATCACCATTTGCAAAAGCAATAAAGTCATTGTTGTTTCAAATTCATGCATTCTTTATTAATTTGTCACACAAATGGGGAGGGGGGAAAATAACTGCAAAGGTAGCCCTGGAGGGGTGGGGGAGGAGGGAAGCACCAGGTGAGGTGGTGGTGGTGGTGGTGGTGGTGGTGGTGGAGGAGGAGGAGGAAAGGACAAGGCCACACTGCACTTCAAAAAAACTTATTGAATGCCAGCTTTCTGTTGCTTGGGCAGTCCTCTGGGGTGGAGTGGCTGGGTGCCTGGAGACACCCCCACTGTGTTCTTGGGCATGTGGGTGAGGAGGATATGGAACTTGGGGAGGAGGGTGGTTGGTTACATGGGGCTGCAGCATCTGTCTGTGCTCCTGCTGCCTTTCCTGCACCTCAACAATATGCCAGAGAATATCAGTTTGATCCTCCAGTAGCATGAGCATTGCTTCCTGCCTCCTCTCATCACTCTGATGCCACTTATCTTGATCCTGCCACCTGTCGTGGTGTTCATTTTGTGCTTTCCTGCACTCCGACAGTGTCTGCCTCCATGCATTCTGCTGGGCTCTTTCAGTGTGGGAAGACTGCATGAGCTCAGAGAACATTTCATCACAAGTGTGATTTTTTTCCCCTTCTAATCTTTGCTAGCCTCTGGGATGGAGATGATATGGGGAGGATTGAAACATTTGCAGCTGCAGGAGAAAAAAAAAGGGAGAGTAATTAAAAAAAAAAAAAAGACATTTTAGAGAACAAATGGGTAGACTCTTTCACGGTGAACCAAGCTGTTAACATTACATAGCACGTGTGCTTTCTTTACAAGGTCACATTTTGCCTCTTATATTGAGGGCCTGCCAGTTTGGTGTGAGAGATCACACATGCAGGGCTGGCAGGCAATAGAATTCGGCTTGCAGGCAGACATGGTAAGCCACAGTCTTTTGACTTCTTTAACCTTCATAACATGTGGGAATGGTTTCAAACAAACAGCAGCGCCCTCATTTCCCATACCAAGCACCCATTGGGTTGGCCATTTAAAAGGAGGGGCTGCAGTTTTTGGGTTAGCTAAACCACCTACACACACACACCCACAGTTCTCTGGGATGATCACTTCACCCCTCCCCCCCACCGTGTGGCTAACAGCAAGGATGATTTCTGTTCAGCCACAGGCAAACAGCCCAGCAGGAACAGCCACCTCTGAATGTCCCCTTAATAAAATTCCCTTATTTCAACCAGGTGACCATGAATGATATCACTCTCCTGAGGAGAACAGAGCGATAAAGAACGGATGTTGCTTGAACGCCAGCAAACACCGGGACCATACGCTTCCATGCTTTGTTATGCAATGATTCCAGACTATGTGCTACTGGCCTGGGGTGGTAAAGTGTCCTACCATGGAGGATGGAATAAGGCTGATTTCCCCAGAAACCTTTTGCAAAGGCTTTGGGAGTACCTCCAGGAGAGCTTCACTGAGATGTCCCTGGAGGATTTATGCTCCATCCCCACACACGTTAACAGACTTTTCCAGTAGCTGTACTGGCCGTGAATGCATTCCAAGTCTTCAGGGCAAGTTAGTCATTAAACACATTTGCTTTTAAACCATGTACAATATTTACAAATGTAAATACACTGTACACTCACCAGAGGTCCATTCTCCGCCTTCAAGGTTCATGAGCCTGCCTTGGGAGGGTTGGGAGAGTACTGGGTCCAGGGTGATAAGCAGTTCCTGGCTGTCGGGGAAAATGTTTTCTCTGCTTGCATGCTGTGCGCTATCTTCCTCATCCCTGAAATCCACATCCCTGTTGCGTGAGAATCCATTGATGGAGTCCACACACAGGGGTGGGGTAGTTGTAGGGGCACCCCCTAGAATGGCATGCAGCTCATCATAGAAACAGCATGTCTGGGGCTCTGACCCGGAGTGGCCGTTTGCCTCGCTGGTTCTTTGGTAGGCTTGCCTGAGCTCCTTAAGTTTCACATGGCACTGCTGCGGGTCCCTGTTATAGCCTCTGTCCTTCATGCCCTTGGAAAATTTTTCAAGTATTTGGGCATTTCATCTTTTGGAATGGAGTTCTGATAGCACAGATTCCTCTCCCCATACAGCAATCAGATCCAGTACCTCCCCTTCGGTCCATGCTGGAGCTCTTTTGCGATTCTGGCTGGTCACCTGTGCTGATGAGCTCTGCATAGTCACCTGTGCTGATCAGCTCGCCATACTGACCAAACAGGAAATGAAATTCAAAAGTTCGTGGGGCTTTTCCTGTCTACCTGGCCAGTGCATCTGAGTTGAGAGTGCTGTCCAGAGCAGTCACAATGGAGCACTCTGGGATAGCTCCCGGAGGCCAATACCATCTAATTGCGTCCACACTACCCCAAATTTGACCCAGCAAGGTCGATTTCAGCGCTTATCCCCTTGTCGGGGAGGAGTACAGAAATCGATTTTAAGAGCCCTTTAAGTTGACAAAAATGGCTTCGTTGTGTGGACGGGTGCAAGGTTAAATCGATCCAATGCTGCTAAATTCGACCTAAACTCTTAGTGTACACCAGGGCTGTGACTCAACAAATCACAGTCTCTCCCCTGGTCTCCCTGCTACTCTGGAGAAAGACTAAATTGCAGCAAGTTTCAGTGTACGCTCCCCAATGTGCTGGCGTAACTACATTGCCAGCAGGGCCGCCCAGAGGATTCAGGGGGCCTAGGGCAAAGCAATTTCAGGGGCCCATTCCATAAAAAAAAGTTGCAATACTATATTCTTGTGGGGGCCCCTGCGGGGCCCAGGGCAAATTGCCCCACTTGCCCCCACCTTTGGGCAGCCCTGATTGCCAGGACAAACTGGGGGTAGGGAAAGGATAGTGCTAAGGACACAATGTCCTCCCACCTCTTCCTGGCCACCTACACAATGGGCGGGGGGGGGGGAGGGGGGAGAAAATGACTGACCAGCTTTGTGGATCCTATTTCTCCTTGCACACAGGAAGTGTTGGTACAGTGCATCAGTGCAAGGGAGTATGATCTGGCCCTAACCTAAGAAGGTCCAAGGGATGTTCAGCATTGATTTTTTTCCCTCCCATTTTAGTGGCTGGAAAGGATGAAGTTTAAAGATCAAAGCAGAATGAGAGGAATGGATTATTGGCATACCTTGTGGAGGGAACAACGCCCTTGGGACTGGATGGGTAAAGTGGATATTGCATTGCCAGTCCATCCTGGGTCTGTAGTCTCAATCTAGCATTGACTGGGCAGCCTGGAAAACTACACGGCTAAAATGCTGTAAGCAGTGCCAAATGCAGATGGCAGTCTCTTCCATCCTCTGAGGAAGATATAATTTGGCCACATCACCCGAATGTGACACACTAGAACAAAAGATAGAGTTAGTAATTAAGAGACTAAATACAGTATTTTTCTCCCTGTGCTAAAAGGATGGTTAGTCCAGGCCAGTTCAGGTCCAATCCTTCACTGAACCGTGAGGGAAGCTTGCATTACATGATACTCGCTTTGCACAAAGGAGCAGGTTGCTGCAGTGCCAAGGCCAAGTTCAATTTTCTGACTTCACTGGGGTTGCACCTGTATAAGCAAGAGGAACACTGAGCTCTGGATGTCTAATCTGGAGCTGGGACAAAAAGAGCTTGGTTTACCCAATATTGAAAATAAACATATGAAAGCAAAACATATGAAAGGAGATACCAGCATTAAATCAAGAGACTAAGGAGAGACTTGTGTTTGGGGAACTGAACTAGGCTGTAGAAACTTAAGCTAAATTTCCAACTCCTTTGTGATCGTGGGCAAATTACTTTCCCTTCTGGTACCTCAGCTCCCCATCAGTAAAATGGGACTAGTAATTTTCTGCTTCAGGGGGCACTGGGAGGATACATTCATTAGCATTTCTGAGGTGCTCAGCTCCTATAATGATGGGTACCCAGACATACCAGGTAGATTAATCATATTCGCTGAGTTTAAGTGACTGAATGATTTTGTTTAGTTACCTGATTTTTTTTTCTTTCCAACAGATATTAAAATTATCTTGAGATATTTAAATGGGATTGAAACACCAGAAATATTTATATCTTAATTGAGATGTTTTATACATTACCTTTTAACACATATTACAGCTTCAGAGGAAGTGTGGGCTAGTGGAACAGGCATTAGGCTAGGAGTCAGGAGATTCAGGTGCTAGTCCTGGTTTGCTATTGTCCTTAGGCAAATCACTAAACCATTCCGTGGTTTTTTTTTACCTCCTACTCTTTATTTGTCTTGTCTCTTTAGAGCATAAACTCTTCAGGGCATGGATTAGGTATCTGTACAGCTCCCCACATAGGGTTTCAATATCAGCTGGGGCCTCTAAGATCTACTGTAATACAAATACATAATACATTCATAGGGTTAAATTCTGTTCTTACACCAGAACAGAGGTGGGCAAACTACAGCCTGCGGGACCCCTCTGCCCTGCCCCGAGCTCCTGGCCCAGGAGGCTAGCCCCTGGCCGCTCCCCTGCTGTTCTCCCTCCCCCGCAGCCTCAGTGCACCCCACCGCTGGCACAGCGCTCTGGCTGAGAGCTCCTGGAGCAGTGCCACTGCAGAGGTCGGCCTGACCCAGTGCTCTGTGCTGTGTGGCTGTAGCGCCACCAGCCACCGGTGCTCCAGGCAGTGCGGTAAGGGGGCAGGGAGTGGAGGGGTTGGATAGAGGGCAGGGGAGTTCGGGTCAGGGCAGTCAGACAGTGGGGAACAGGGGGGTTGAATGGGGGCAGGGGTCGGGGGGGGGGGGGAAGGGGGGGGGGGGGGGGGAAGGGGGCCGGGGGGGGGGGGGGGGGGGGGGCAAGAAGTGGGGGAGGGAGGCCTCCATCCCCCTTCCCTTACCAGCCCTCCATATAAATTTCCAAAACCCAATGTGGCCCTCAGGCCAAAAAGTTTGCCCACTCCTGTCTTTAAGCTGCCTTTGCACTTCTTTTGTTCTGTGGCCATGCAGAGGGCTGACAACACCCAGCATTAGCACAGTGTCAGGGATCGTTTAACTTAGGCTTTGCTTCGCATAACCAAACATGAGCCCTATGAAACAGAAGAGCCATGGTATAGTATACTCCAGCCAAGTCCTAGACATGGCCTCGGTCAAGGCTGATTCCCCACTCTGGCATTTCGAGTGCAGAAGGTGGGGGCCTGCAAGGATTTTAAAAATTAATACTGGCCACTCCAGGCTGGTATTAAACTTCCAAGGCCATAGCTTCTCTCTGACCTTGGATGGGTAGATGCTGCCACCACCCAAGTGCAAACCCCACCCCCTTTTGAGAACCCAGGAAGGAACACTTGGGAATTCCTTCCTTTGGGGTACCCTCAAGCCCTTTCATCCCCCCTCTGGGGAAGAGCTCAGAAAAAACAAAAACAAAGGAAATCAACTGTTGCCACCAGCTAATTAAACAATATATTCACAAACCTCTTAGGGACACACAGTTCTTAAAAAGGTAAATTTTATTTCCCTCCCTCCTCCCCCACCCCAAAGAAAAAAAAGATACATTTGGAACTTAGGCTTTTTGCTAGATCTTAAAAGAAACAATTACAAAAATTAAGCATCAAGATAACTCTCCTGCGGTTCAGCTTAAAGGTTACAAGCAAAACAAAAGCATCTGGGGCTATCACAGAGGAGTCCACAACCTTACAGAAAATAAAAGTGTAACCCTTCTGCCAGGCCAAGCTGATAGCAGCAAGGGCCAGGTTCAGTACATAGGGGTCCCCTCCCAACAATGTAATGCAAAACCAGCTCAAGCCCCCACCCAGTGACCTGGGAAAAATCTTACACACACCCCTGGGTGCCTCAAAGAGGCAATACTTCCCCTCTCACAAGCACAGAGTCTCGTCATTAAACATTTTCTGCTACACCATGAGGTAAACAACATCAGCATTAAATTGGGAAACCACCACAACTAGACTTCATAGACCAAACCATGAGCAGAGACCCACCTTGGCAAATTGGGCCATGTCCTTTCCCTTTCGTTCTTGAATCTAGCAACCCAAGAATCACACAAAGTCCCAAAAGTCCAATGACCCAAAAGTCTCTGTCCCTGGTCAGTGCAGCCCCAGAGTTCAAAAGTTTATCTGCAGGGTTTTACCCCCCCTCCCCAGCCTGGGTGGGAATGCAGGGGGGGGAGGAAAAGGGGGTGCACAGGGCATTAAGGGGCACCTTATGTGATCTGAGGCAGACTGCCCGCCTCTCTGTGGGGTTCTGCTGCAGCCTTCACCACAAAGGCTCCACTCCACCAGCCATCCCGTGAGCCACTCCTGCTGTCTCACAAACCGCTCAGCTTTACCAGCCGCTTCGCTCTACTCCTCCACCCATCCCGTGAGCTGCTCCAGCTGTCCCCGCAAACTGCTCAGCTCCGCTCCACTCGCCATTCCATGGGCCGCTCCAACCATCTGACAAACTACTCCGCTCTGCCAGCCACTCAGCAGTATAGCTTCAGGATCCCCCACTAGTTAATACAGCACTCAATGACCTCAGCTCTGAGTAACCTTAGCTCTTTAGTGATTTCAGCTTGGGGGAGCCCCGGTGCACCACTGGTCCAAAGTGAATTCATCTCAGCAGGCTGTAACTAGACTCCTAATGGAATCAAAATTAGCTCTAACATTCAACAGTGGAGGAAGGAGATACAATTGGTGTTTCAGGCACACCACCAATATAAATACCTGCCCCCAGCCTCTCCCAATTCACTGGGTTTTGGAACCCATGTCCAGCAAGTACTACTTAGTTGATGGTGAGACCCTCTGTCATAAAACAGTTTAATTGTCCTTGATTCACATAATCAGGGTAACACTTTATTCCTCCTGCTCCAATAACAGAGAAACTGGGGATCCCACAGCAGCCAAAGTGACCATTTGGGGCTGCTCTGGGCTCATGCTAGGTGGGGTGGGTGTGCCTATGCAAACAAGATCAGCCCCTAAAGTTCTTTTCCACACTCGCCACAATTCACCACCAGCTATCAGGGTAGAGCTCGTCTCGACTCTGCTTACAAAAGGAATAAACCTAATCATGCCTATCTAAACATTTCCTGTCCCAGTGAATCCTTCTAGGTATGGATGATGAATTTTCATACCTGGTCCAAACTTTACACAGTATTGCAGCTGCCCCTGTCTCTTCAGCCCAGAGAGAACAATGAAGAGAGAAAAGGGAAAGCTTCCCCACCTCCCCCCTTTTAAAAAGTTCCAGCCTTCCCATAGGCTCTTTTGGTCAGGTGCTCACTCACTTTTCTTTACCTGGCGGACTTTTTAACCCTTTACAGGTAAAGCAAGCAGCCACCAGGAGGGACTTTATAGCTAACTGGCTGGATGGGGGCCATAAAAGGGAGCCCCCTCCTTCATTTATCCACAGCCTCACTCCAGCCCTATGCCTAGGTCTGGGAGCAGGGCCACTGTACAGCTTTCTACCCCAGCTCCGCATCAGCTAGGGAAGCCCTCTGTGCAAGGGTATTGCTAGGCAGTCATTTCTGCCCACTGAAAAGCCCCTTTATGCTGCTACACTGATGTAAATGGGCATAAGCAGGACTGAGAATCAGACCCTGTGTCTGGGGTAGCTTTCTATAGCTCATCACCACCCCACCTTGGAACCTTCTGCTGTCTAGGGCCAAGGCCAGGGAGACTTCAGTAGTCTATGATAGAGGGAGATTACTTATAAGTGGCCAGATCCTAGTCTTTACTCTGGCTGCTTTGCCCTGCATTAGTGATGTAAACAGCTGTAAATACATCTTAAATGAGAAGTGAAAGACTCTCCCACCTGTAGGGGAATCCCTGGGTGATGTAGAAACTGCTGTACTGACTCCTGAGCCAGCACACTATCCCAGTCCTCTACCTTAAGCCCTGACAGTCTCCTGCTGAGATTGAACCCGCATCCTTCCATCGGTTTCTTTTGATGCTGCTTTAAACACATACACTCCAAATTATGTAAACTGGAAACATCGGACATACCGTCTTATGAATGGAATCTATAATTTCATGCCAGAAGTTTTCAATGCCATTACAATCCCCTAGCATGAATAAAAAGTTTCCTTCCAACAATTTTGCACACATAACAAAGCTCTGTTCTTGATGGGAACAGTTTATGTAATCTCTTTAGAAATAAATAAGCCTTCTGCTGAAAGTTAAATGACACTATAATTTTCTTGATGTTTATAGACATCATTTCATCCTGCTCACATGTAGCAGTCTGAGCCAGATGTAAGCCAGGTTCTGAATGAGCTCTCCCCTGCCTTCTGTTGATGAACTGGGACAAGAGACCTCAGGAGCAGACAGTATTTGCATCAACACACCTACTTTGCTTAGGTGATCAGCAGATAGACCTGCTTTGCCAAAGTGATCAATTTTGGCTGCTTTGGGTTAAAATTCACTTTAGTCTTGGACACAGGGGCAATGAAGTGTTATCTTTACTGTATGACTAAAACAGCTGAACTGTATTTAATGTGCCCTAATTGAGGGGGTCATCCTAACTGGAACCTCACTTGCTAAGAAGGAGGTAGTGAAGCCAAATCTGACTGAAAATCAGAAGGAATATGGATTCTTTTTGTTGGATTCTTTTGCAGGCTAAGTGGGTTGCATAGCTGTGAACGAGGGTATCATTTGAAGCTAATGAAATTTTAAAAGTTGCACCCAAAGACTATAGAATTGCTGTTTCTGTGATGGTGCATAAAAAGGAAAATTCAGCCTGATGGTCTAAGACCAGGTGAGTTTGCAAGGCTGGCAGTCAGGAAAAAAAAAAAAAGTTTTATAAATTGACATCAAATTGGATATGAAGTCATTGAGAAACAATGAACATTGTGATGGAGTCTATCATGGAGAGGGCTGGGTTGTGCTAATGGTTAAATAGCTAATATTACTTGTAGAGCTGGTCAGAAGTTTTTTCCAACAAAAGTTTTTGTCATAAAAAAGGGGTTTATAAAAAGGTTTTTCTGAGAGTTTGATAAAGTTTGTTCATAAAAATTCTGAAGTGCAAAACTTTTTTTAAAAAAGTATTTGTTTAGTTTCATATAGTGGAGGAAAAAGTCATAATTAAAGTCCTTCTTCTGCAAAAAGAGAACAAGTTAAAAAGAGAGTGGAGGAGAAACCTACTCCCTTTGTTATACTCTCCCCCGCCCCACTTCTTCTAGTTTAGAGTGGGGGGAGGGGAAGTAAAATGGGAGGATGCTCTCCCTGTAGAAAAGAGTGAAAGCAGCCTCTGAGAAAATGGGTTTCTTTCCCCCTTCCCTTAAAAAAAATAAATAAAAACAAAACAACACACCCACACACCATACTAATAGTAGAACTGGAGAATAGAATAAAGAGAGAAGTAGTATCCAAAAACCCAAGGTTTCCCCCCCGCAAATGAAACAAGTTTTCCAATCCAGCCAAACAAATCAAAATACTCATTTTCTTTTCAAGGGTTTGTGAAAAATTTTTTGCAACCAAGTCTAGCTACTTACTCATAGACTCATAGACTTTAAGGTCAGAAGGGACCATTATGATCATCTGGTCTGACCCCCTGCATGCTGCAGGCCATAAAACCGTCCCTACCCCTTCCCTGGACTCTGCTGTTGAAGTCCCCAATCCTGTTTTTAGTGACTTCAATCGGCAGAGACCCTCCTGCTAGTGATCCCTGCCCCATGCTGCGGAGGAAGGCGAAAAACCTCCAGAGGCTCAGCCAATCTGCCCTGGAGGACAATTCCTTCCCGACCCCAAATATGGCGATCAGTAAGACCCTGAGCATATAGGCAAGAGTCTCCAGCCTGACCCCTATTAGCCATTATACTATTTACCTACCATTGCTTGGTTTTCCTTGACTACTATGTTTTACCATTAAACCATTCCCTCCATAAATTTATCTAACTTAATCTTAAAACCAGACAGGTCCGTCGCCCCCACCGTTTCCCTCGGAAGGCCGTTCCAATATTTCACCCCTCTGACGGTCAGAAACCTTCGTCTAATTTCAAGCCTGAACTTCCCCACGGCCAGTTTATATCCATTCGTTCTCGTATCCACATTAGTACTAAGCTGGAATAGTTCTTCTCCCTCCCTTGTATTAATCCCTCAGCAATCATATCCCCCCTCAGCCTTCGCTTTGTCAGACTAAACAACCCAAGCTCCTCTAGTCTCCTTTCATACGACAGGTTTTCCATTCCTCTGATCATCCTAGTGGCCCTTCTCTGCACCCGTTCCAGTTTGAGTTCATCTTTTTTAAACATGGGAGACCAGAACTGCACACAGTACTCCAAATGAGGTCTCACCAGCGCCTTGTACAACGGAAGCAGGACCTCCTTATCCCTACTAGATATACCTCGCCTAATGCATCCCAAGACAGCATTGGCTTTTTTCACCGCCACGTCACATTGTCGACTCATAGTCATCCTGCGGTCTACAAGGACCCCTAGGTCCTTCTCCTCTTCCGTTACTTCTAACCAATGCGTCCCCATCTTGTAACTAAAATTGTTATTAGTCATCCCCAAATGCATCACCTTACACTTTTCACTATTAAATTTCATCCTATTTCTGATACTCCAATTCACAAGCTCATTCAAGTCTCCTTGCAGGATATCCCTATCCTCCTCTGAATTTACAACGCCTCTCACCTTTGTATCATCCGCAAACTTTATCAGCCCACTCCTGCAATCGGTTCCGAGGTCAGTTATAAATAGATTAAATAAAATGGGTCCCAAAACCGAACCTTGAGGCACTCCACTAGTAACCTCCCTCCAACCAGACAGTTCACCCTTTAATACGACCCGCTGCATTCTCCCCATTAACCAATTCCTTATCCACCTCTGGATTTTCATATCGATCCCCATGTTTTTCAGTTTAACCAATAATTCCTCATGGGGTACAGTATCAAACGCTTTACTGAAATCCAGGTATATTAGGTCCACCGCATTTCCCTTATCTAATAAATCCGTTACTTTCTCAAAGAAGGAGATCAGATTCGTTTGGCACGATCTGCCCTTCGTAAAACCATGTTGTAATTTATCGGAATTGCCATTAACCTCCAGGTCCTCAACTAGTTTCTCTTTCAGAATTTTCTCTAACACCTTGCACACTACAGATGTTAAACTAACAGGCCTGTAGTTACCCGGATCACTTTTTTTCCCTTTCTTGAAAATAGGAAACACATTAGCTATTCTCCAGTCTAACGGGACCACCCCTGAGTTTGCAGATTCATTAAATATTATCGCTAATGGACCTGCTATTTCCTGCGCCAATTCCTTCAATATTCTCGGATGAAGATCGTCCGGTCCTCCCGACTTAGCCCCATTAAGGTGTTCAAGTTTTGTTTCTACCTCAGATACGGTAATCCCCCATCCTGAATGCCCCTCTGTAGTGGTGCTAGTATCCCTAATACCTTCATTGGCCTCATTAAACACCGATGCAAAATATTCATTGAGATATTGCGCCATGCCTAGATTGTCTTTAATCTCCTCTCCGGCAATAGTCTTCAGCGGTCCCACTTCTTCTTTCTTTGCTTTCTTCCTATTTATGTGGCTGTAAAACCTCTTACTATTGCTTTTAATTCCCCTCGCTAGGTCCAACTCTACACGGCCTTTGGCCTTTCTCACTCTATCTCTACATTCTCTGACTTCACTTAGGTACATTTCCTTACTGATCCCTCCCCTCTTCCACTCTTTGTACACTTTCTGTTTTTTCCTAATCGCCCCTTTGAGTCGGTCGCTCATCCAGCTCGGTCTTAATCTCTTGCTTAGTAATCTTTTTCCCTTTTTGGAATACAGGCCTCCGAAAACTCATGCATCTTTAACTTGAAGTAATCCCAGGCTTCTTCTGCCTTTAGATCCATTAATACATTTGCCCAATCCACTTCCCTTACCAGTACCCTTAATTTGTTAAAATTGGCCTTTTTAAAATTATAAACCCTAGTCTTTGACTTAATTCTGTTACTCCTTCCATGTAGTTTAAACCGAGTTAGCTCATGATCACTGGAGCCCAAATTGTCCCCTACTACCACTTCCTCAACGAGGTCCTCACTACTTACCAGAATCAAATCTAAAATGGCCTCCCCCCTCGTTGGTTCAGCTACCACTTGATGGAGGAATTGATCAGCAAGCACATCTAGGAACATCTGAGCCCTATTATTGCTACTAGCGTTTGTTCCCCAATCTATATCCGGGAAGTTAAAGTCCCCCATAATTACACAGTTTCTATTAGTAATTACTTCTCTAAACACATTAAATAGTTCCTTATCCATATCCTGGGTCGATCCCGGTGGTCTATAGCACACCCCAAGCACTATCCCTGGAGAGGCTCTAGTAGTCCTTTTACCCAGTGTGAGTATTGCCCAGATGGACTCTGTGTTATCTAATCCATCAACTATTATTTCTTTACAGCTTATTTCACTATTGACATACAATGCCACCCCCCCCCCCCCTTTACCTTTGTTCCGGTCTTTCCTAAACAGCGCATACCGCTCCATACCTGTGTTCCAGTCGTGACTGCCATTCCACCACATTTCCGTTATTCCTACGATATCTGCTTTCAGCTCTTGGACCAAGAGCTCCAATTCCTCCATTTTATTACCTAGGCTTCTGGCATTGGTGTATAAACACCCTAATGTATGTCGTTTAGCCTGTCTCCCATTAGTAGCACTATATGTTGCGGGCCTCCTTGTGTCTGTCCCCCCTGTCCTTCCTATGTCCAATCTCATCTCCCCGGCTATGTCTCCTCTCATTTTACTCACCTTTTCCATACTGGAATCTGGCGTGGAGATTAACTGTGCATCTCCCAACCGTCTCCCCAAACTTCCTAATTTAAAGCTCTTTTGATAAGATGAGCCAGCCTCCCTCCCAGAAGTCTATTTCCTTCCCTACTCAGGTGAAGCCCATCCCGCGAGAACAGGTGTCTGTCCCCGAAAGCCTCCCAGTGGCCATACATCCCAAAGCCCTCCTTATAGCACCACTCCCTTAGCCAACTATTTATTCTCACAATCCTATCAGCCCTTTGCTGCCCTTCCCTCGGAACAGGCAGAATCCCACTAAAGATAATCTGAGCCTCTATCTCCTTGAGCGTCTTCCCCAGCCTGGCATAATCTCCCTTGATTCTCTCTAACGAGAACCTAGCCGTGTCATTCGTTCCTACATGAAGGATTATCAAGGGGTTCTTACCTGCTCCTTTTAGGATCCTTTTCAACCGCAGGTCCACATCGCGTATCTTTGCGCCTGGTAGACAGCACACCCTTCTGTTCTCCGGGTCTGCCCTGGTCACAGGCCTGTCCAATCTCCTCAGTAAAGAGTCTCCAATTACATACACCTGCCGTCGCCTGGCAACAGTGCGATCTAGTAGTCTAGTCTCTGATCCCTCTAGTCCTGACCTGTGCCTGTTCCTATCTTCCCTTATGCTCCCCCTTATGCCTTCCTGAATCCTCTCGGGGCCCAGAATTGGTGCTGTCTCCATCAGCTCCTCCCCTCTCTCTCTTGGACTAGCTGCTCTTCTCTTCTTCCTCACCCTCCCACCTTCAGTCGCCACCTGCTGCCCCTCCACCTCGCTATCCAAACACTCAAACCTATTCCTGAGTTCTATTCCCCCCTCACTGGCCCTTCTTTTCCTTGGCCTGCTTCTCACAGTCACATGCTTCCACCTCCCTTGTTCTTCCCCTTCCATTCCCCTCTCACCGTCCTCTACCTCTGCCTCTACCTGCACCACAGGGCATTCTCCTTCAGCCCCCCCTTGCCTGTCCTCCATCAGCTGCTCAAACCCCCGCCTAAACTCCACCAGGGTATCTACCTGCATCTCCAGCCCCTTAATCTTTTCCTCCAGTAACACTATCAGGCGACACTTCATACACACATACCTGTGTTCCAGCTCCCCTGCTAGGACCATATACATACCACAGCTTCCACATGCAGCCATCTGCATTCTGTCTGCTGCTGCTGCTTGGCTCATGGCTGCTGTAATCTCTGCCCATGGCACCTATGGACTCAGAGCACACACCACACAGCGCCCTCCTGCCTCCCCCCTTACCTCCCTCTCAAACTCCCCTGTTTGCTGCCTCCGGTGCCGCTGCCTGGCTGGGCGGCCGCTTTTATGGGCCCCCTACTCGGCTAAGCCCTGCCCCCTAATCAGGGCTCGGCGTCCCTCCCAGCACCCTGCCCCATAAGAATCCTCTAAGGAAAAATGAGAAAACAGACACTAACTGCAGGATGGTTTTCTCCTTTCCTTCTGTTAATTTTCCTTATCCTAAAGGAGAGACTCAGATACTTTTTCCATAGTGGAAATCTGTTGGTAGTGCTCTCTTAAACCTGTGGGACTCCATTTTGAATCAAGTGGAGGAGGCTGATTGGCCAGAATCTGCTAGAAACTATAAAGTCTGCGTCGAGCACAAGGGACTCATTCCAGTCTGGAAGCTGATTTTTAGCAAGAATTCTACTCTGTGTTGAGGTGCTGGTGTCAATATGGGAGCTTAACTAGGTAGAGGCCTACTCCAGATCTGCTGCCAGGGTTTCACACCATTTTGGAAGCTTAGACTTGTTAGAAGTTTGTTCTGACTCTGTGGCATTGATGCCAGTTAAGTAGCTCAATTTATTTAAAGCCCTGCTACAGCTCTGAGGAGATTATGTCAGCATGGGAGTTTAATACAACTCAGGAGCCTACTTCAGATTGGGAATGTGTTAGAACTTGGAAACACAGTCTAGCTTGGAGGTTTGGTTTAGCTCAAAAGCTTGCTCCAGCCTCAGAGATCAGTATAACTTTAGAGCCAGGGCTAGTTTTGGGTGTTTATTCTAGTTGAGGGTTGCAATTAAGAGCCCACCTGCGGTTAATTAAGGGATTTATTAAGGGACATTTATTTCTGATGAATCTGCTATTTGAATTTTAAAATGTAAAATTAACATACTTCCTAGGATCTTAAATTACAAACCACTTATTTTCTACAACTTTAATAGCCATATTCTCCTTATTTCCCCTACAGTCTATGACCTACAGCACACAAGCTACAAGTACAGTGTGACACATGAAACCCCACAATGCTGAGTTTTGTGGTCACTGTTCAGATTAGATTCGCACTTAAAGTGTCTGCAAGTTACCATGGTAACCACTAAAAATTGTACACGTGCTAGCACATCTTACAGAGCTAGAGACTCAGGCCCAGATCCACAAAGGCTCCTAACTTCATTGAAATAGATCTGGGCCTCAGTGACTTGGACTTCTCACTCAACAGTAACTCATTGAGTCTTCTTGTCCAGAAGCCAGGGAAATAGCAACAGAAACACATGGAGTGCTTTTTGCTGTTTTCTTGATTCTTCTCTGAATATGTCCCCTTCTGCACTAAAGGTCTTGTTTGCAGCACTGAATTCTACTTCTTTCATGCCAACTGTATTTGAAAGTCTGTATTGAGTTAAACAGAGCAAACACAGTGTTAAATAGGAAATGGCACAGCACAGTGAAAGAGAAACTAGAAGGTACAGGCCAGAGGAAGGGCAGCGTTGTGCTGGAGGGGGGGCTCTTGGAATCTTAACAGATAGCTCTTCTTCACATTTTGTCACCAAGTAAAGGAAGGCGGGTCTGTGTGACTTACTTTTTGAGTTCACTTGCTCTCTTCATGCTGCTAAATCACCCCTGCCCCAGTTAATCTATGGCAGGAGATCATTAAACTGGAGAGCAAATTACTTGGCTTCATAATGGACTGGATTGCAGCAAGTGCACTTACTTTCCCATTTCCCTCCCACCCAGTCTGTGAAGTCAGCTGAAGCAGTTCTTGTGAAGCCACATGAAAATTTCCAGCTATATCTTGAAATGAATGGGGAGCTGGTGGCGCTGTGTGAGGATGTTGGTGCTGTGATAGTGTTCCAACTTTTCCTTTTAATGCACATGAAGCTCTTACTGTTGTTACTAGGAGCTACTACAGACTGAGAGGAGAATAGGCTCTTCTCCCCCTCCCACCCCTTGCAGGTTTAATAAAAAATGAAACTACATATGTCCTGAAAATAGGCCTTTCTAATACAAATACTGAGAAAACTCAAGCTGCAATACCTTGTCCAAGTAGGTAATGCTACATGTACAGTTCACTGGGCAAAGTCAGTCAGCATGGCTGCGACAACAACAAAACAGCAAGGCTGTAGAATTCCAGGAGTTGCTATCATTATTATTTATATTTGTCCCTAGAGCCCCAAAGCAAGATTAGGGCCCGTTGCTAGGCACTACACATAGACAACAGTCTCTTCATTGACCACGTACTGACTAAATAGACAAAGAGAAGTAGTATTGTCCTCATTTCACAGTAGAGGCACAGAAAGAGATTAAGTGACTTGCCCAAGGTCCTAATGTCCATAGCAAGAGAAGAAATTAAAAGCTCAGTCCAGTGTCTTAACCACAAGCCGCCTTCTGTAACTACCACATGAGGAAGCTTTTTGAGACCAACTTACATGAAAACTATTAAAGCAGGAATAAAACTGACCTCGTTTAAAAAATAAGTGCAAACAACAAAAGTCTTAATAAACACTATCTTGGCAGTCTCAAAGCCAGGCTTATTCTGTCACTAGGGAGGCCATCTGTGTCATTATTGCCTTTTACTTTCATATATTGACTTCCATTTTCTCATTTTTATGTAAGACCTTGGTGGGCTCAGAATACAGTGTTCATCAGCAGGGGCAGGAAAACAACACAATAACAGAGGTTGCAGTTGGAGTGGTTTCAAGTGCTTAAGTAACCTTCTGGGAAATGGTAAGAGCTGCTCCAGCCAATTACAAGTATTAGTTCAGGCTTCCTTTTCAGCTATAGAGAGACTGTAAGCCCTCCAGCTTCCCTCTCCCCCCTCATATTAACAGTTTGCTAGGACAGCCACGGCATTGCACACGTCTTTCATGATCTTCCAATGAATTGTGAGTGTTTGGCAAATGAAAGGACCAGCACCAGAAGCTTGTTTTCCAGTTCTGTGATGGCCAGGTCCCTGTTTATATCCAAATGAAGAGGGACAGACCATTCCTATTTTTAGGCAAATAAGGGTTCCAAAGCTATACTGAGTGCGGGAAAGGAGGTAGTGGGGAAGGAGTTGCACTATGAGAATGTGCTACTGGAGCCATTATACTGGTGTAGGACAGGAGTGGGCATCCTGGCTCCAGCTTCAGAAATGCTGGGGGCAGAAGGGGTTCACCAATGTACTTTGCTGCACCTTTGGAAAGATGTAGTCTGTTAATCCCCATGGTGCTATTGTGTGACCCTGGGAATCAGAGCCGTATTTATCCTTCCACCCAGCCCAGCCAGGCCATTCTTGGGGTGCTGAGCAGGCCCAATAGTGCTAGCAGCAACCTCTTTCCATGCTAAGGGAGTACAGACTGCCAAACCATAGCTGCCTCCTACACATGAGCAATTGGGGAGAGGAAGGGCTCCAGGTATCCTTGTCCACCCCCTTACACTCATCATTAGGATTGTAACATTTAGATAGTATCATATTATTACATAGTAACCAACCTAGTAGATGGGGGGTGGGGAGCGGTCAATGTGATATATCTGGACTTTAGTAAGGGTTTTGACACAGTCCCACGCAACATTCTCATAAGCAACCTAAGGAAATATGGTCTAGATAGAATTACTGAAAAGCGGGTACAGAACTGGTCTGAAAGACAATATTAAAGAGCAGTTATCAATGGTTCGCTCTCAAACTGGGAGGGCATATCTAGTGGGGGCTTGCAGAAATCTGTCTTAGGTTCAATTATTCATTATTTTCCTTAATAACCTGGATGATGGAGTGGAGACTATGCTTATAAAATTGGTAGATGACACCAAGCTGGGAAGGGTTGCAAGCACTTTGGAGGATAGGATTAGAATTCAAAACAACCTTGACAAATTAGAGAATTGGTCTGAAATCAATGAGATGAAATTCAGTAAAGGCAAGTGCAAAGTAGTACACGTAGGAAAGAAAAACCAAATGCACAACTACAAAATGGGGACTAACTGGCTAGGTGGTAGAACTGCAGAAAAGGATTTGAGGGTTATAGTGTAGCACAGATTGAATGAGTCAACAATGTGCTGCTGTTGCAAAAAAGACAAATATCAGTCTGTGATATATTAACAGGAGTGCATAAGCAAGACACAGAAGGTAATTGTCCCACCCTATTCTGTGATGGCTCAGCTGGAGTACTGTGAGTTTTGGGCACCAGATTGTAAGAGAGATGGGAACAAACTGAAAAGAGTCCAGAGGAGAGCAACAAAATAAGAGGTTTAGAAAACATGATTTATGAAGAAAGGTTGAAATAATGGGGCATTTTTAGTTTAGAGAAGGGAAGGCTGAGGGGGGACATGATAACAATTTTCAAATATGTTGAAGGTTGTTTCTGAAGAGGACAGTGCACTTCTCCATGTCCATCAAGAGTAGAACAAGAAGTAATTGGCTTAATTTCAACAAGGAAGATTTAGGTTAAATATTAGGAAAAATTTTCTAACTGTAAGGATAGTTAAGTACAGGAATAGGTTACCAAGGGAGGTTGTGAAATCACCGTCATTGGAAGTTTTTAAGAACAGGTTAGACAAACATCTGTCAGGTATGATCTATGTATACTTGATCCTGCCTCAGTGCAGGAGGATGAATTAGATCTGTGTTTCTCAACGACCGGTCTGTGGACTGGCGCTGATCCCTGAGATCTCCTGATACAGTATAGGAAGGCAGCAAGCCGGTCCCTGGTATTAAAAAGATTGTGAAACACTGAACTGGTTTGTTTAATATCTTTATTAATGATCTGGAGGATGGTGTGGACTGCACTCTCAGCAAGTTTGCAGATGACACTAAACTAGGAGGCGTGGTAGATACACTAGAGGGTAGGGATCGGATACAGAGGGACCTAGACAAATTAGAGGATTGGGCAGGAAAAAACCTGATGAGGTTCAACAAGGACAAGTGCAGAGTCCTGCACTTAGGACGGAAGAATCCCATGCACTGCTACAGACTAGGGACCGAATGGCTAGGTAGCAGTTCTGCTGAAAAGGACCTAGGGGTCACAGTGGACGAGAAGCTGGATATGAGTCAACAGTGTGCTCTTGTTGCCAAGAAGGCTAACGGCATTTTGGGCTGCATAAGTAGGGGCATTGCCAGCAGATCGAGGAACGTGATCGTTCCCCTTTATTCGACATTGGTGAGGCCTCATCTGGAATACTGTGTCCAGTTTTGGGCCCCACACTACAAGAAGGATGTGGAAAAATTGGAAAGAGTCCAGCGGAGGGCAACAAAAATGATTAGGGGTTTGGAGCACATGACTTATGAGGAGAGGCTGAGAGAACTGGGATTGTTTAGTCTCCAGAAGAGAAGAATGAGGGGGGATTTGATAGCAGCCTTCAACTACCTGAAGGGGGGTTCCAAAGAGGATGGAGCTCGGCTGTTCTCAGTGGTGGCAGATGACAGAACAAGGAGCAATGGTCTCAAGTTGCAGTGGGGGAGGTCCAGGTTGGATATCAGGAAAAACTATTTCACTAGGAGGGTGGTGAAACACTGGAATGCGTTACCTAGGGAGGTGGTGGAGTCTCCTTCCTTGGAGGTTTTTAAGGCCCGGCTTGACAAAGCCCTGGCTGGGATGATTTAGCTGGGAATTGGTCCTGCTTTGAGCAGGGGGTTGGACTAGATGACCTCTTGAGGTCCCTTCCAACTCTGATATTCTATGATTCTATGATTCTATGATTCTAACTAGATGACATCTCGAGGCCCCTTTCAACTCAACCTTTTTCTGATTCCATGTAGACAGTCTGCCCAAATCTGTTAATCAACACTCATGGGAAGTATGGTACATATTTAAGAGGGATCTCTGCTTATAAGAGCAATGCTAACGGGGGAGGTCCTGGACGATTGGAAAAAGGCAAATATAGTGCCCATATTTAAAAAAGGGAAGAAACAGAATCAGGGGAAATACAGCCTCACTTCAGTTCCTGGCAAAATTGTGGAGCAGGTCCTGCAGGAATCCATTTTGAAGCACTTTATTATAATGGAGATATCCCATCTCCTAGAACTGGAAGGGACCTTGAAAGGTCATCGAGTCCAGCCCCCTGCCTTCCTTAGCAGGACCAAGTACTGATTTTGCCCCAGATCCCCAAGTGGCCCCCTCAAGGATTGAACTCACAACCCTGGGTTTAGCAGGCCAATGCTCAAACCACTGAGCTATCCCTCCCCCCCCAAGGAAAGTTCCCTCAGCCTTTCCTTGTAAGTCATGTGCCCCAGCCCCCTAATCATTTTCATTGCCCTCCGCTGGACTCTCTCCAATTTGTCCACACCCCTTCTGTAGTGCGGGAACCAAAACTGGACACAATACTCCAAGTATGGCCTGACTAGTGCCGAATAGAGGGGAATAATCACTTCCCTCAATCTGCTGGCAATGCTCCTACTAATACAGCCCAATATACCGTTGGCCTTCTTGGCAACAAGGGCACACTGCTGACTCATATCCAGTTTCTCATCCACTGTAATCCCCAGGTCCTTTTCTGCAGAACTGCTACTTAGCCAGTGGGTCCCCAGCCTGTAGTGGGTGCATTCTTCTGTCCCAAGTGCCGGACTCCCAAGTGTTAAACCTCATCAGACTTCTTTTGGCCCAATCTTCCAATTTGTCTAGGTCACTCTGGACCCTATCCCTACCCTCCAGCATATCTACCTCTCCCCCCAGCTTAGTGTCATCTGCAAACTTGCTGAGGGTGCAATTCATCCCATCATCCAGATCATTAATAAAGATTTTGAACAAAACTGGCCCCGGGGCACTCCGCTTGATACCGGCTGCCAACTAGACATCAAGCCGTTGATCACTACCCGTTTAGCCCGACAATCTAGCCAGCTTTTTATCCATTTTATAGTCCATTCATCCAATCCATACTTCTTTAACTTGCTGGCAAGAATACTGTGGGAGACCGTATCAAAAGCTTGGTTAAAGTCAAGATATATCACATCCACTGCTTTTCCCTTATCCACAGAGCCAGTTATCTCATCATAGAAGGCAATCAGGTTAGTCAGGCATGACTTGCCCTTGGTGAATCCATGTTGACTGTTCCTGATCACCTTCCTCTCCTTCAGGGGATTGGACTAGATGACCTCCTGAGGTCTTTTCCAACCCTAATATTCTATGATTCTATGAGAGAGGGTGTTTAAGCAAGGAACCAGCAGTTAGGAGATCTAGACTCTTTTCCCCATCCCTACACAGTGAGTCGCAGACAAATCACCTAGCCCTACATTTTACAATTTGGGTGCATCACTTCTGGCACCTAAGTAAAGATACTTAGAAGTGCTGAAGTGTTCTCCTTTTGTCAAGTGCTTTGAGATCCTCAGATGAAAGCTATTAATGTAAATGTAAGGTATTATTGTTTGTGATGTGTAAACTAATCGGAGGACAACCTATTCCTTTGCATTATGGCTGCTATGGTAGCTTGGCATATATTTGAAATGTGCACCATATCTAAAGTGAGAAATGTCAAACTAGAAATGGATTTTCAAGGTAATATGAAAAATTTCTGATCCCTTTTGAAATTTTACAAAATGTGTAAAAACATAGAAACATGCAAAATGAATTGGCAAAAAAATTGGCACTAAATTTTGCTCAATACCTACTTTGCTTTCGTCTTCTCACAAAAAATAGCATGTGACCAGACGACTGGTGAAGTTACCACAGACAGTAAAGGGGAAAAGATGCAAATCAGGATATGTAAAGGATATACCAGGAATCTTTTGACCAATTTGAATGAATTCAAATCAGTAGGGCCAGATGCTGTTCACCTGAGGATACTGAAGGAATTAGCTGAAGAAATCTCGGACCCACTGGCAATAATATTTGCAAACTCATGGATGACAGGAGAGGTCCCAGAAAACTGGAGAAGGGCTAACATAGTGTCCATTTTTAAAAAGGGGAAAAAAAGGAGGCACTGGGGAACTATAGACCAGTCACCTAACTTCGATACCTGGAAAGCTACTAAAGCAATGTATAAAACATTCAATTTGCAAATACCTGGAAGATGAAGGGGTGATCACTAGCAGCCAGCATGGATTTACCAAGAACAAATCATGCCAAACCAGTTGATTTCCTTCTTTGACAGGGTAATTGGTTTGGGGGATAGGGGGAATGTGGTGGACATAATATACCTGGAATTCAGCAAGGTTTTTGACACAGTCCCACATGACATTCTGATAGATAATCTGGAGAAATGTGGGCATGGCAGAACTACCGTTAAGTGGATATATAATTGGTTAAACAACCACAAACAAAGAATAACTATTAATGGAATGATATCTGATTGCGGGGATGTCTCAAGTGGGGTTCCACAGAGATCTGTTCTAGGTCTGGTGTTGTTTAACTTCTTTATTAATGACCTGGATGTAAGAATAGAGAGCATACCGATCAAATTTGTAGATGACACAAACATGGGGTTGGGGGTTGCCAGCATTTTGGAGGATAGAGCTAAAATTCAGTAGGATCTTGATAAATTGGAGAACTGGGCTATAGACAATAAAATGAAATTCAACAAAGACAAATGTAAGGTGCTATACCTAAGGAAGAAAAAAACAAATGGGGGTGGGGGTACTGCTCTACCTGGCTCTGGTGAGGCCTCTGCTGGAGTACAATGTCCAATTTTGGTCACCAATATATAGAAAGGATGTAGAGGCATGCGACCAAGATGTTCAAAGGGATGGAATGCAAGCCATATGAGCAAAGGCTGAAGGAACTGAGTATGTTTAGTTTGGAAAAGTGGAGATTAAGGGGGGACATGATAGAGGTCTTCAAATACTTGAAAAGCTGCCGTAAAAAAAGATGGAGAACCTACAGCATAGCAGATTTAGATTAAATCTCAGGAAAAACTTCCTAACTGTAAGAACAGTAGGACAATGGAACAGACTGCATAAGGAAGTTGTGTAAGCTCCTTCACTGGAGGTTTTCAAAAAGAGGCTGGATACCCATCTGTCTTGGATGGTTTAGACACAACAAATCCTGCATCAGGGCAGGGGGTTAGACTAGATGACCTTTGCGGTCCCTTCTAACCCTATGATTCTAAAAACTTTTTTCCAGTTTTGCCCAGCACTAGTGGTCAGGTATTCCTCACTTTTTAAAACAAAAACAAAACAAAACACTGTGAGCTGTGCAGAGCTATTTCACATGTGAGTAATTATGCAGTCAGAAGCTCTGGCTAGTTCCTAAACAAACATCCTTTACTTTAACAAGGAAAGTTATTGTGTAGCCTCTCAGGTTACAGTTTGATGCCTTGTGTAATGTCTGACATCTGTTAATTATTTCTCAATGGTTAAACCATTATCAACCTTTTAGTAAATTCTTTCTTTATAGTGTAATCCAAACTACAGGAGAAAAAACCCCAATGTTTTGCTGTCTTCCACCCCCAAACATAACAAATTATTCATCATCATCGTCACACCAGAAAGCCTCATGATTTGGGAAGAGTTAATAAGATGATGCATCCCACATATAACTGACTCATTGGATATAAAAAAGTATATTTGTGTGTGGGACCAGTAGGACTCACCCCTCCAACTTCGTGCTGCAAAGGAGAGCCCCCAACTGTTTGTACTTTCCCTCTATAGCAATCCAGTTATCAGTTATATTGTTCCAAGAAAAGAGCTAGAGATCTGTTGGTTTTTTTTAAGTGAAAGCTGAGATTCTACTTCATGGGCCCCAAACCCAAGCCTGTTAACAAGTTTTTAGACTGAAGGGATATTATTCTGGGACCTTCTCTTTCTGAGCTGTAATGTCTGGCTGAATTAGAGTATAAACAACTTGGGTCAGGGATCAAGTCCTCCTCTACTGTATGGTCTGTACAGTGCCAAGCACCGTCATGAAACTGAATAATAACAATAATAAAGAGTTCCAGCATGACCCAAACAGTGACATCCCAGCTACAATGGAAACCTGCTGGATCATGGAGTGAGTCAATAGGGTTTAGATGCATCACTTTTAAAATTTATATATTTTAAGAATTTTATACTCTTACGCAGCTACTGAGGATGACAGAAGAAGAAAGATCAGGAAGACAAAATGCTACTTTTATACTTGATAAGTGCTTTAAAAACTGGGAGCCAAATTCAATAGGATTTTGCTGTTATAAAGAGGAGAATTTGTCCCTGGAATTGCACCTTTTAGATGTGTTTATGGAGCACAAGACTGACTTTAACAAGTATATTCAGCTAGTTTCAGGGGCGAGATTCCCTGCTTACCTGTGTTGTTACTATCTGCAATTCTTCTATGGGGGGAAGGTGGTTTACAAACTGTCTGTGTGTGGTGCATCAGTGAGCCTGGTGTTTCTGAAACACAAACAGTATCTTTCAGTCTCTATAAACCGAGAGGGGTTCCACCTTCCATGGAATTTTTCTTTTAAAATATTGCAGTAACAAGTGTTCTCTTGTATGATTATAAAGTGCCAAAGCTGTCTGTCAGCACTCAACAAAAACAAATTAATAATAGGTCTGTAAAATACTAAATATTGCTTCCAAGATACCTCTACTTGCAGGCGTGAGAACGATCTGCCCAAGAAGAATGAAGCATGTTGATGTTTAAGAGATATTTAAGAGTAGGTTAGATAAATGTCTATCAAGGATGGTCTAGACAGTATTTGGCCCATGAGGGCAGGGGACTGGACTCAATGACCTCTCGAGGTCCCTTCCAGTCCTAGAGTCTATGAATCTATGTTCTTGGTTAAGAGATGTTTGTAAATGGAACTGTTCTCTCATATGAAAGATTGAATTTGTTTTAATGTGTGTCAGATCTACCCTATTGTACAAGTATGTTTACAGTATATAGCAAAAAAGGGAGACACATGGAATGAAAATACAAATAGGCTCACTCTTCCTTCTCTGTCGCCTCCTTCCTGAGTCAATTGGGGGTCCCTCCCCCCTAGGTGGGATTCAACCACACAGGAGAACAGGCAATGTTTGCTCAGACACCCTCCTTTGGAATTTCTGCTGGGGAAGGGCAGCCTTCAACTGCTGTTAGGGTTTCATAGGAGTTGCCCAGGGATGCACTGATACAGTTCATCAACCCGCTGCATGGCCAAACTATCTCCCCAGCCAGTACCCCCCACTTTTTGTATTGCTGTTGCCCACTTGTGGCCACTTGGTGTTACAGTAACCTTTCCCCAGCAGACTTCTGCCAGGAAGGGCAGTTCACTAGCAGAAGCAGGCACTACCCAGGACTGAATTATTTACATAAATGTCTGAGAAAACTAATGGTGATGATTATAATGTACTGTTATGAAAGAGGTGTTAATGGCCTGCCCTTGGGGGTGTTAGATGCAAAGGCAATCACCGCATTCTCTTTTGTGCCCAGCAGTAGGAACAATGGAGGTTCTTCTCCTAGTGCAGAACAATGGTGCACTAAGAAGGGGGCTGATGCCTGGAGCCACTTGGTGAGACCATGTGGCCCAGAGGGAGAGGGTGAAGGCAACAAGGTTTCCTAGCTTTCAAGCTGGAAGAAAATGGTGCCTTAAGCAGTCAGGAGATTGAATTTGATGTGGAAAGATGCAGTCTGCGTTTGGCTAGGAGTCTGTGTGAGGGGTCTTGGAGAGAGGGAGGCTCCATAGCTGTTGCTTGGGACCAGGTAGTGTTTCCTTACTTGGGAAAAGGGAACTGCCTGCATGCAGTGTGTTCCTGTAGCTGTTCAGGGATACAGGATTCAGGTATGTTTTGTAAACAAACAAATTACATTCAGAAAATGCCTGACTTTGTGGCACCGATTTCTGTTCCAAATGGGAAAGTGACCTGCCAGGCCCTGAATTTCAGCTATTACTTCATCAAGGAGGCAACAGTTACAGCAAACTTCTTTTGTAAGGTCTAACTGTATTCCTTAGTGAGGCAGAACTGCTACTAACTTTCATGGGAATTTGGTCTGTAAGAGCTGCAGAATTGTGCAACCCATCTGGAAAGCACACCGACTTGGGGCAAGGATACCCTGTTCTGTGTGATTAGAATGTTACCCTCCTGCTTCCTCCACTTGGCCCCAATCACTCTACCTCCGAGACAGGGCGAGCCGCCATTTCTGCACTGTAATTCAACAAACTTTTAGGCATAAACTTCCACACTTCTCTCTGGGTTTTTCCATGGATGGGGATGACCTGGCTGCTAGACTTTAGAGAGGAAAAAAGATATGTTATTTTGTATATGGCATCATACTTATCCACGCCACTATCTAATGGGCAAAGTGTGGCAAAAAGAAAAGTCCTTGCCTGAAAGATCCAAATGGGTGCAATACAGTACAGAGCGAACACAGAGCAGGGTGTGGCCATTGTAGCTGGAAAGCATCACAGAATGGGTGTGTCTTGAGTAGTTTTCTGAGGCAGGATGTTTACTGAACTTTAAAGGGGAGCCTGCTCTGGGTATAAGGCCTGGTCTACACTAGGAAATTAGGTCAGTATAACTATGTTGCTCAGGAGTGTGAAAAATTCACACCCCTGGACGACGCAACTAAACCAACCTAATAGACAGCTTTAGGTAGATGGGAAAATTCTCTCATTGACCTAGCTACTGCCTCTCCAAAAGGTGTATTACCTATGATGAGAGAAGAACCCCTCTCATCAGCGTAGGCAACATCTTCACTGAAATGCTACAGTGGCACGGCTATAGCGGTGCAGCTGTGCCACTGCAGTGTTTTAAGTGTAGACAAGCCTTAAGAGGTGGCATGGAAGAAATCATGATGTCAGGAGTGAACCAAAGAGAAAAAGGACAGAATACTGGTGGGAATGCTGAGCCCTGAATTAGGAGCTGTGCTGAGCTGCATCACCACAGCTGGAGTTCCAATGCCTCCAGGAGCTCCCAGATAGTGCAGACACTGTACCGCCCTTCAAGAGTAGGGTTGCCAACTGTCTAACCACACAAACCTAAACACCCCTACCCCACCCCTTCTCCAAGGTCCCGCCCCACTCACTCCATCCCCCTCCCTCCATCGCTTGCTCTCCCTCACCCTCACTCACTTTCACCGGGCTAGGGCAGGGGGTTGGGTTGCGGGAGGGGGTGCGGACTCTGGGCTGGGGCCGAGGGGTTCAGCCTGTGGGAGGGGGCTCCGGGCTGAGCCTGGGACAGGGGGCTGGGGTTCAGGAGGGGGTATGGGGTGCAAGCTCTGGGAGGGAGTTTGGGTGCAGGAGGGGGCTCAGGGTTGGGGCAGGAGATTGAGGTGTAGAAGCGGGTGTCGGGTGCAGGCTCTGGGAAAGAGTTTGGGTGCAGGAGGGGTCTCAGGGCTGGGGAAGGGGATTGGGGTGCAGGGTGCAGGCTCTGGGATGAGTTTGGGTGTGGGACGGGGCTCAGGGCGGGGGCAAGGGGTGGAGATGTGGGAGAGGGTTTGGGGTGCTGGCTTTGGGAAGGGGATCAGGGCTGGGTCAGGGGGTGCGGGCTCTGGGAGGGAGTTTGGGTGCAGGAGGGAGGTCCGGGCTGGGGTTGGAGTGGAGGAAGGGGTGAGGGGTGCAGGCTCTGGCCAGGTGACACTTACCTCGGGTGGCTCCTGGTCAGCAGCGCAGCAGGGCTAAGGAAGGCTTCCTTCCTGCCTTAGCCCTGCGCTACTCACAGAATCATAGAATATCAGGGTTGGAAGGGTCCTCAGGAGGTCATCTAGTCCAACCCCCTGCTCAAAGCAGGACCAATTCCCAACTAAATCATCCCAGCCAGGGCTTTGTCAAGCCTGACCTTAAAAACCTCTAAGGAAGGAGATTCCACCATCTCCCTAGGTAACCCATTCCAGTGCTTCACCACCCTCCTAGTGAAAAAGTTTTTCCTAATATCCAACCTAAACCTCCCCAACTACAACTTGAGACTATTACTCCTTGTTCTGATATCAGGTACCACTGAGAACAGTCTAGATCCATCCTCTTTGGAACCCCCTTTCAGATAGTTGAAAGCAGCTATCAAATCCCCCCCCCCATTCTTCTCTTCTGCAGACTAAACAATCCCAGTTCCCTCAGCCTCTCCTCATAAGTCATGTGCTCCAGCCCCCTAATAATTTTCATTGCCCTCTGCTGGACTCTTTCCAATTTTTCCAATCCTTCTTGTAGTGTGGGGCCCAAAACTGGACACAGTACTCCAGATGAGGCCTCACCAATGTCGAATAGAGGGGAATGATCACGTCCCTCGATCTGCTGGCAATGCCCCTACTTATACAGCCCAAAATGCCGTTAGCCTTCTTGGCAACAAGGGCACACTGTTGACTCATATCCAGCTTCTCATCCACTGTAACCCCTAGGTCCTTTTCTGCAGAACTGCTTCCTAGCCATTCGGTCCCTAGTCTGTAACAGTGCATGGGATTCTTCCGTCCTAAGTGCAGGACTCTGCACTTGTCCTTGTTGAACCTCATCAGGTTTCTTTTGGCCCATTCCTCTAATTTGTCTAGGTCCCTCTGTATCCTATTCCTACCCTCCAGCGTATCTACTACTCCTCCCAGTTTAGTATCATCTACAAACTTGCTGAGAGTGCAGTCCACGCCATCCTCCAGATCATTAATGAAGATATTGAACAAAACCGGCCCCAGGACCGACCCCTGGGGCACTCCACTTGAAACCGGCTGCCAGCTAGACATGGAGTGGTTGATCACTACCCGTTGAGCCCGACGATCTAGCCACTTTCTATCCACCTTAAAGTCCATTTATCCATCTCATACTTCTTTAACTTGGTAGCAAGAATACTGTGGGAGACTGTATCAGAAGCAGTGGCCATGCCCCTGAGGCTCCTGGGAGGGGCAGGGGGTCTCCGCCACTGCCCCTGCCTGCAAGCATTGCCCTCGCAGCTCCCATTGGCCGCAGTGGGAACTGCAGGGGTTGGTGTTTGCAGGCAGGGGCAGTGTGTGGAGACCCCCTGCCTCGCCAGGGGCCGCAGGGGTGTGCTGACTGCTTCCCGAAGCAGGGTGGGGCCAGGCCAGGCAGGGAGCCTGCCTTAGTCCTGCTGGGTCGACAGACTTTAAGAGGGCTAAAATCTCCCAGTTTGGTTTCAGTAGCCTCCGGGAAATAGAGCTCAAATCCGGGAGACTCCTGGCGAAAGCGGAAGGGTTGGCAACCCTATAGAATGCTGCTGTGAAAATGAAGAACAGTCAGACACAGGCACATTGCTTCTAGGAGAGAAACCTCTGATGTCTTTGTTAAAGTACCCTTAACAGGACTTCTGGTTCCTGGAGACCAGAAGGATGACCATGATCTTTATGGTTTTAACTTAACAGGGGCAAGGTGCACTCCTCCTTCCTGCCCCCCAGTGCCCTCTTTGCAGAGACTAGTGCTCATAGTCCTGCAGAATTCTCCCACTCCTTGAGCACAGAGATCCCCATTGTGCCTGACCCAACAGAGCAGACAGACACAAAGGGATGAGGCTTCTTATACCTCTCTCTCTCCTCCACTTCCCAGGGCAAAGAGATGGTTAGAGCGGACGGGGGGAAGATGATGTTGGTAGGGACATTTTGGATTTCTTTGGCTACCTAATTCACTTCTATCACAAAGCAGGATGGTTCCCTATAGACAATATATCTTCCAGTGCTTTGTCCAATCCCATTTTAACTACTCACTCCGTGGAACTGCCACCATTGCATCTGGGATGATGTTCTGCCGCCTTACAGACCTCACTGTTTCTTGATTTTAAGTTCTAATTTTCTTTGCTCAAATTGATCCTGTGACTCCATGTCATTACAGTAGAACCTCAGAGTTACAAACACCAGAGTTACAAACTGACCAGTTAACCACACACCTCATTTGGAACCAGAAGCACGCAATCAGGCAGCAGCAGAGGCCCCCCTCCCCACACAACTCCCCCCCCCCAACAGTACAGTATTGTGTTAAACGTAAACAACTAAAAAAAGCGGGGGGGGGGTGGGAGAAGAACCATTTTTCTTCTGCATAGTAAAGTTTCAAAGCTTTAAGTCAATGTTCAGTTGAAAACTTTTGAAAGAACAACTATAACCTTTTGTTCAGAGTTACAAACATTTCAGAGTTATGAACCACCTCCATTCCCAAGGTGTTCGGAACTCTGAGGTTCTACTGTATTCTCACAAGCTCTTAACAATTCTCTGCCTTTACTCCCTACCAAATAATTGTCCATCGTTATCACAATTCCCATAAATATAGGACATAGTGTAAAACCTTAACCTACAAGTGTTGTACCCCTTCTAGTTCCATTAAAAAGAAACAATGTGGAGCATGTTAAGTATTGAATATTTGGTTTCAAAAGCAGGGCTTTTCCCCAGTCAAACAGGGTAGATCACAGCAGCAACCTTTACAGAACATTGAAACATCATTTTGGAATGTTGACATTTCAGAGAGAGGTTTGTTGGCTACCATTAAAAAGCACAAAAACGCAAAGTTAAAAAAAAGAATAAAAAATGAAACTCCTGACACTGAATTTTGATAATTGTGTATTTTTCAAAATACGGACATTTTCTAAAACTCCTTTCCTCTTTTGAGGGCCCATCACTTAATATCTTAATGCTGAATTGCAGTTTACTAGTAAAAATAAACAGATAAATGGAAATGAAAACTAAGAACTGAAAAACAAGAGATTGTTGTAATATTGTACTTTTCCATGAAAGTTAACCACAACAACAATGTGAGTGAGTCACTGACCTTTCCTGAATCCTCTCTAGTTCTGCTGGTAGACAGTTTCCAAATCTCACAGTACATTGAGTGCCATGATGGTGTTAAAAGAATATGTAGTAAAGGCTGTTTGGCATGAGAAACTATTTCTCCTTAAAATCAGGGTTGTGATTTTCAAAGCTGTCTAGGAGATTTAGATTAAAATGAATAGAAGATATATATCTAAATCCTTTAGGTGGTTTTGGAAATCTTATCCTAGGTCTATTGAGAGCAAATTGTTGTTAAAGTGTTGTTTTGAAGAACTATAAATCAATAGATACTATACTGGAGAGGGGACAGACCTTTTAACACAGATCTATCGGTGCATAGATGGAGAAGCTCTGCTCAAATCCCACCATTTTGCTGTTCAAATGTCAAGCATAGCGATATTCAGGTGGCACTATATAGATCTGGATTACTAGTGAAAACCCAGTCAAGTCCATAATTGACTGAAGGATGTTAGCAACTAATGAAGGGGTGGGAAAACTACGGCCCGGGGGTTGCATCTGGCCCTTCAGAAGTTTTAATCCGTCCCTCGAGCTCCTGCCGGGGAGTGGGGTCAGAGGCTTGGTCCCCACGGCTCCTGGAAGCAGCGGCATGTCCCCACTCCGGCTCCTACGAGTAGGGACAGCCAGGGGGCTCCGCACACTGCCCCTGCCCCAAGCACCACCCCCGTAGCTCCTATTGCCCAGCAAACGGGGCCAATGGGAGCTGCAGGGGTGGCGCCTGCAGACGGGGCAGTGCGCAGAGCTGCCTAGCTGTGCCTCCGCATAGGAGCTAGAGGGTGGACATGCTGCTGCTTCTGGGAATTGCTTGAGGTAAGCACTGCCCAGAGCCTGCACCCCTGACCCCCTCCCGCATCCCAACACCCTGCCCCAGCCCTGATCCCCCTCCCACCATCCAAATCCCTCAGTCCCATCCTCCTGCACTCCAGAGCCTTCACCTCCTGCCCCAGCCCAGAGCCCCCTCCCACACCCTGAACTCCTCATTTCTGGCCCCACCTCAGAGCCCGCACCCCCAGCTGGAGCCCTCACTCGCTCCTGCAGCCCAACCCCCAATTTTGTGAGCATTCATGCCCCACCATACAATTTCCATACCCCGATGTGGCCCTCAGGCCAAAAAGTTTGCCCACCTGTGATCTAATGGCTGTTCGGTCACCTCTCTGGACCACGTTTTGGTGGTCTGATTCTAAGTCCCAGTAGACAGGTTCTAGCCACATTGTTATTGGCATGAGTTAGCATCCTTCTAGACAACCCCACCAAAGAGACTGAATGGGTATAAAGAATTTATTATTCTCTTTCCCCCTAGAAGCTCTTTGGATCAGGTGTTGATGCACATTGGGGTGTGTGTGTGTGTGTGTGTGTATGTATGTGTGAGAAAGAGAGAAGTGAGTCAGTATGGTACGTACATATGAACAATACATTTGCACACACACAACATGCACAAATGCATAATGGTTTCCTTTGTGAAGCAATGGTATGTTCACACTGTGGTCTCAGGGCAATCTATCTAGCTTGTTGTCTGGGTTAAAAATCTGTGTTTTAATATTTTTTCCACTGTTATAAAATATTGCAATTTACTGAATGATGAACCATGGAACATGCATCAGCTAACCCTTTCACCTTTGCCAAACCTAGACTAGAGTTTCTTGCCTTCCAAATTAGTTTCTAGGTGTAGTGCCTACGGCATCTGTGGGATTGGGATTGTCTAAAATTACTAATGGTTCTTATTGTTTTAGAAACACTGGCATTATAGGAATCTGTCAAATCCTGTTGTTGCATTACCTTTTTCCACTGTGATAATACAGCTCTATATTTTACTGCCCATTTTACCTGTTGCAGAAAGCATTAATGAGCAACTGTAAGCAGAAAGCTCTAATTCCATATTTGTTTAAATACAGGGCCTATTGCAGGCTTTGTTGAGTGCTACTGACTAAGTGACTTAGTTCAGCTGAACTGATATGGATTTCCTAGAGGTTTGCGAAAATGACGTTGCACCCCTACTAGCTGGAGTCAATGCAAGATGACATTTAGTCTCCATTTACTTGGTAATGAATTGTAGGATGGAAGCTAGAAAGACTTTAAATTGCCCTGCTCAGTAAATAAGGAGCGAGAGAGCACGAGGGAGGTGGGTTGAATGAGGGAGAGATTTATTTATGGGCAGCACAAATTGTCCAGATCAGTCTGCAATCCAAATATAGGAGCAAATTACACCTTTGCAGGTGCTCTGGGGTGTAAGGGTGGAGAGGAAGTGCCAGGAACTCCTCTCTCCATCTATTCCACAGAAGACAACTACAAAGTAGCTCACAGAGAGGTGGGGTAAGCACTAATTTGGCCAGTAGCTCTCAGTGACACTGGCTGATGTGAGCCTTGGTAGTTTGGGGGTGGAGGACTGCACTGGGAGAGTATAAGCTACACCTTTCCTAAAGAGAAAGCAAGGTCATGTTTCCCTGATTGTCAAAATGATGCTTCTGAAATCTGCAAATATAGTATCTTCATCTGTTGCCACTTAGAAGGTGTGGGTGTACATGAGGCCCATGTGAAGTAGTGGAAAGGAGGGCAGAGCTGTCACAATCAGTACTAAAAATGGCACGGCCAAGCAGCTCAGCACCCAGGATAGTTACTGATTAGTGAGAATAGCAAATTCAGTGAGAAGATGGAAGAGAGCTGAATGGTGGCCATGAGGCTCAACCAGTTATGCATATTGCCAGTGAGGGCAGAAATGAGTTATGAAGATAGCTTGGAGAAAACGATCCATATGCAGGTCAAAGCAATCATTTAGTTAGACTGTGGGTACGTCTTCACTACCCACCGTATTGGCGGGTAGCAATCGATTTATCCGAGATCGATATATCGCGTCTCGTTAAGACGCGATATATCGATCCCCGAACGCGCTCACCGTCGACTCCGGAACTCCACCAGAGCGAGCGGCAGTAGCGCAGTCGATGAGGGAGCTGCGGGGGTCGATCCTGCGCCGTCTGGACCCCAGGTAATTCGATCCAAGATACTTCGACTTCAGCTACGCTATTCGTGTAGCTGAAGTTGCGTATCTTGGATCGACCCCCCCCCCCAGTGTAGACCAGCCCTTATTGTTGAGGCAACCAATTTTTCCCATTGCAATCTGTCCAGAGCAAGATCTTTGACTCCATCATAAGTTGTCTCCATGACAGCAGCATCATTTTTGATCATCGTGTGATAGGTCATTTTTTATCCTCCATGCCTTCTCTTCCCTCCAGCTGGAATCCAGTCTAAGATATACCTTGTGCTTCTGCCGTGGGGTAGCCCGATGGCATGGCCAAACCACCGTAGTAGTCTCTGTCTAATTATTATGTCAGCTGTCTGCTGACCCATGTGGCACAACACTTCCACATTGGTTACATGATCTCTTCAATGAATTCCCAAGATTATTCTTAAACAATGCCGGTGGAATACACTCATCATTCTGTTGTATACTTCTACCATCTACCACTTTTCCAAGGCATACAGTACTGTTGGGAGGAGAATAGTGTACAAACTCATTTTAGTGTGTAGATGTATCTTCTTACTCTTCCAGATGTTTGACAAATGGGAAAATGATCCACTGGCTCTAGTGATTCGTGCCATCACTTCTTTCATGAGCTGATCATTAGCAGATACTGTACCACTAAAATAGATAAAGTTGTCAACTCTTTTGTACGCTTCTCTATCAATCACACATCTGCCAGTATTGATAGCATTCTCTTCTATCTCCATGGTCTTGGTTTTCTGTGTACTGATACAAAGTCCCACTTTAGTAGTTTCTGCTTTTATGCTCATAATGAGTTTTTTCATTACACGCAAGCTGTTATGCAGTCTGATGATATCATCTTGCAAACAGTACCAGTGTCCTCGGCCGCAGCCATCACTCTTCTCATCACAAAGTCTATGGCAGTGCAGAAGAGAAGTGGAAATAGTATGCAACCTTGCCTTGTGCCATTAAGAATCTTAAACCATTCTGTGTCTCCACTCTCTAGTCTGATGCAGCATGTAGATTTTTCATATGCAGCTTTTATTAAATTAACAATCTTTGCTGGAATTCTATAGTGCCTCAAGATCTTCCAAAGAGCTTCTCTATGGACGCTATCAAATTCTTTTGTAAAATAAAGGAAGTTTAAAAAAAAAAAATCTGTTGGTCTTCTAAGCCTCCCTCAATAAGTCTTCTGAAGCTGAAAATCTGCTCTAAGCGCAGCCTACCAGATCAAAATCCAGCCTGTTCTTCCTGGAGTACTTTATGAATAGCAGTTTTCATCCTATTCAAAATGGTAATGCAAAACACTTTTACAGTACAGACTGGAGTGTTATCCCTCTACAGGTATCACAATAAGCTGGTTTTAGAGATTTTGCAGATAACACCTCTTCTCCAATGATAGCATTGTGCTTTATCACTCTTCCATTGGTGTATTGACCTACTTACTTCCTCAAAGGTGATTACTTCTAATGATCTAGATAAGTCTGCTGTTTCTTCATGTCCCTCAGTGTGTTTGTGGTTCTGGCTGGTTGAGCACAGCCTGGAAATGTTCCATTCAACTGACTCTCTGCCCTCCCTACCTGGTTAAAAGTGTACTGTCTTCAGCCTTCTCAATGCCACAGTGATTCAAAAATTCTGATGTCAGTTGTTTAGATACTGGAAAAAGCTCTTTAGAAACCCCCTCTCTTGTAAGCCTTCTCAGCTTTTCTTGCTTCATTTTACATTCATTCTCTTTTATCTCTTCTGGCTCATCTTTTAAACTTCCTTGGTTTTGTCTGCATATTGTTATTGGGGAATAGCTCGTTTACTGTGGTTTCATTTTTGTTAAATTCTCTTCTTTAGTTGTTTCCTCTCTTCAACAAACGTCCATGTATTTGGTAGGAGCCACTCTTCGTAAATCTTCTCACCCACCACTGTAGTCCTGGTGGCATCCACACTTGCTTCTTTGAAAAATTGCTGTTATTCTTCTATGTCATCCATTAGTGTCTTTAACTTTTCAAACATATTGCTAAGTTGCAGCTTGAAATGCGCCTTCACTGCTGGATCTGGCATTTTTCTAATACCATGCATACCCTCTACCTTGCATAGTGTAACCTTTGTTTAGTTTTATTTTGATTGTCCCAATAACAAGATGGTGGTCACTTCCAGCATCAGCAGTCAAACACGCCCTGGGGTCTAACGGTGGTCTTCTCCAGTACCTACTAGTAGCAACATGATCAAGCTGTTTCTGGGTGAAATCATCGTTTGACATCCAAGTCAATTTATGTCTTTCCTTCTGTGGAACTAGTATACCCCCAGTGCAAAGACTGCATAAGCCAGTGGTTCCCAAACTTGTTCCGCCGCTTCTGTAGGGAAAGCCCCTGGCGGGCCGGGCTAGTTTGTGTACCTGCCACATCTGCAGGTTCGGCCGATCACGGCTTCCAGTGGCCGTGGTTTGCTGCTGAAAGCGGTGGCTCGGCAATCCATTTCTGCCTGCTGAAGCACAACACAGGCACTGCATTCCCCTAACTCCCGCTGTAACAAAAAACCTGAACTCTGCCCGTAGCAATATAAGCATGCCATGGTGGTAGGCATATGGGGTCCAAGTTCTAGGGTGACGTATAGCTGGTTTGTGGAGGGAATATGAGTTTGGAGTGGAGGTTTGGTGTCACAGTGATTTGGAATGTGCATGTGTTTCAGTATGTGCTGGAGCCAGGCACAAATTATCTGTGGAGATAAAGGCAACAAAGATTCCTGGAGACCCCATTGTAGAAGCTCCCCTTGGTCAGTGTGTGGTCTCCAGGGCAGCAGGGTTGTATATGGAGGAGTTCCATCAGGGAAGGGGAGAGCAGGATACTTGCAATGCAGTGGAGGCATCTGGAGTGGATGTTTGCAGGGCAGAAGGATCCTTGGTGGTGTCAGCAGGTGTTGGGGCAACATCCCTAACTCCCCCGTCATCAATCATAGAATCATAGAATAGCAGGGTTGGAAGGGACCTCAGGAGGTCATCTAGTCCAATCCCCTACTCAAAGGAGGACCAATCCCCAACTAAATTATCCCAGCCAGGGCTTTGTCAATCTTGACCTTAAAAACCTCCCCCATGGCAACTTGAGACCATTACTCCTTGTTCTCTCATCTGATACCACTGAGAACAGTCTAGATCCATCCTCTTTGGAACCCCCTTTCAGGTAGTTGAAAGCAGCTATCAAATCCCCCTTCATTCTTCTCTTCTGCAGACTAAACAATTCCAGTTCCCTCAGCCTCTCCTCATAAGTCTTGTGCTCCAGTTCCCTAATCATTTTTGTTGCCCTCCGCTGGACGCTTTCCAATTTTTCCACATCCTTCTTGTAGTGTGGGGCCCAAAACTGGACACAGTACTCCAGATGAGGCCTCACCAATATCGAATACAGGGGAATGATCATGTCCCTCGATCTGCTGGCAATGTCCCTACTTACACAGCCCAAAATGCCATTAGCCTTCTTGGCAACAAGGGCACACTGTTGACTCATATCCAGCTTCTCATCCACTGTAACCCCTAGGTCCTTTTCTGCAGAACTGCTGCCTAGCCATTCAGTCCCTAGTCTGTAGCAGTGCATGGGATTCTTCTGTCCTAAGTGCAGGACTCTGCACTTGTCCTTGTTGAACCTCATCAGATTTATTTTGGTCCAATCCTCTAATTTGTCTAGGTCTCTCTGTATCCTATCCCTACCCTCCAGTGTATCTACCATTCCTCCCAGTTTAGTGTCATCTGCAAACTTGCTGAGGGTGCAATTCATCCCATCATCCAGATCATTAATAAAGATGCTGAACAAAACTGGCCTCAGGACCGACCCCTGGGGCACTCCACTTGATACCGGCTGCCAACTAGATATCGAGCCGTTGATCACTACCCATTGACCCCAACAATCTAGCTAGCTTTCTATCCACCTCATCATTCATTCATCCAGCCCGGACTTCTTTAACTTGCTGGCAAGAATACTGTGGGAGACCATATCAAAAGCTTTGCTAAAGTCAAGGAATAACACGACCACTGCTTTCCCCTTATCCACAGAGCCAGTTATCTGCTCATAGAAGGCAATTAGGTTAGTCTGGCGTGACTTGCCCTTAGTGAATCCATGCTGACTATTCCTGATCACTTTCCTCTACTCTAAGTGCTTCAATTAGGCACTTGAGGACCTGCTCTGTAATTTTTCAAGCTGGGATTCCTTGAGGACCTGCTCCGTAATTTTTCAAGCTGGGACATGGGATGGGGTTAGAGGACTGGGGGATAGGAGCAGCACATGATAGTGGGATTGGTGTGGGTAGAAGGGGGGATTATCTGAGGCATTGAGGGGCCAGTCCTTATTGTGCATATGCAGCTGGCATTGCATGTGTGCAGGGCTGAGAATCTGGACCAACATGTGTGGCAAGTGGTAAGCACAACAGAGGCTGAGTTAAGCATTATACAGCAATTTACATGCCAAAGTTCTAGCTACTGGGAGCTTGTCACTACTTTATTGAAAGATGTAATCAGTGTTTGAGTTTAGATTTTTAATGGCAATATAACTGCTCATAAACACTAGTTTGGTTTCACTTTAATTTTATAATGATGAGATCTCTGTGGACGTGCCTTGAAATCATTTTCTTGTGTAACTGAGGTGTATGATGGCATAATCCCAAGGTCCTCTTCATGTACCCACATGGCAATAAGATTGTAAAGGGATCTACAATTTGTAATGGTTTCAGAACCGATTGTCATCATCAATGACATCTTAATTGGTGGTCCTTATATGGGGTGGTCTTCACTACGGGGAGATCGACGCTGATGCAACCAAGGTAGCAGGGATCGATTTAGCAGGTCTAGTGAAGACAGCAGTGCGCTCTCTGGTCAACCCCGGTACTCCAGCTCTCTGAGAAGAGTAAGGGAAGTGAATTGGAGAGCACCTCCCATCGATGCAGGGCAGTGAGGACACCAGGGTAAGTTGACCTAAGCTATGTCGACTCTGACTACGTTATTCACGTACCTGGAGTAGCATAACTTAGATCGACTCACCCCCCCCCGTAGTGAAGTACTGCCCTCAGTCTAAACTGTAATACATGATTAAGAGCTATTTAGCCAAGCCAATTGAAGTCCATGGAAATGTTTCCCTTTACACCGTTATACTTACATCTTACAAACATCAATTAAGCAAAAAAAAAAAAAAAAAAAAAAAAAGGAAGGTATTTTCCTCATTTTATGGATGGGAAAACTAAGGCACTGAGAGATTAAACAAACAGTAATTCATTGGCGCCCTACTCAGGAATAGAAGTTAGTAGTCTTGACACTCAGGCCCCTTCTCTGAGCATATATTCCCGTCTTGTTTGTTGTGTCTACTGTGGAGTTTAATTTATAAGAAACTTGAATTTTGTGGTAAACTTCTGACTCAGGCCTTTGCCACATGAGTGTCACACCCACTGGTGTTTGGTTTAGTTAGCCGTAATAACTCTTAGTCCCAGTACATGGGATAGGGAGGTGCTGTAATTTTATATGGATTGGCAAAGAGTCTCAATCCTACAAAGCACTGGACTGTAATCCTTTCAGCGCACATGGTGGTCTCTTGATCTATCCTTTAGTATTGTAGGACTGTGGGTCTCTGCCTACAGAAATTATTCCAGTGGAAGATATGATGGTACTTAGCCAGGTCAATGTAATAATTTCCTTTCTCCTCAAGTAGATTGACTACTAAGGGATTTACTTTTGATGTGAAATTACTGTTCTGACTTTTCCTTCCCGTCTTTGATTAAGCTTGGGAAAAAATCACATCATGGTTTTACGGTATGTTTTTAGAAATATTTAGCAAGAAAATTGTGGGTTATGTAAGAGCAGTGCCATTTCCAAATGGTGTCTGAACTATCTGACCAAATATGATGACATTACAAGCCCGCTCCCCCCTCCCCCGCAAACTCGGTATTAGACAGCTAGGGTGAGCAGATAGCAAGTGTGAAAAATCGGGATGGGGGTAGGAGGGGGGTAACAGGCACCTATAAAGGACAAAATCCTGAATATCAGAACTGTCCCTATAAAATCGGGACATCTGGTCACCCTATAGATGGCTTTTACTACATTATTTTGTTTTGACTTCGAGCATCAGGAGACTTCATCCTAACAATGACTCTTTCATGCCTACATTGTTAGTTGAAGTGTAGTTGTAGCCATGTTGGTCCCAGGATATTAGAGAGATGAGGTGGGCCCAATAAAAGATATTACCTCACCTACCTTGTCTTGCTACATTATTAGGTGACATTGCAACCAAAGTGGTCATTGTTTGCAGGAAGTGTGGAGATTTATTGGAACTGCCTCTGCTTTATGTGCACATGCTTCAAAAGAAACAAATTCTGGATTCTACTTTTGATATTTTCATTTAAGACAAAGCAGAAAGGAAAAAACTCCTATTGTACTATTAATCTGAATGTCTCAAGGGAAGACAGGATCTATCTCTTGATTACCAGACTGTGTAGTTAATGTCAGTCATATTACATAAACATCTATAGCTCTGTTGTTATATATATTATAGTAACACCTAGAGGCCCCATTGTGCTAGGCTCTATGCAAACACATCATAGGAGATGGTACTCTGAAGAGCTCACAATCTAAATAGACAAGAAAGACAAAAGGCTTAGTGGATGAAAGCATTATTGTCTCCATGTTACAGGTGGGGAACTGGAGCATAGAAAGATTAAGTGACTTGCCCAGGCCACAGAGGATGTTTGTGGAAAAAACAGGTATTAAACATTGGTCTCCTGAGTCTCACTCCTGTGTCTTAACCACAAGACCATCTTGGTACCAGGGAAGAACATTTCTGAGAATGTGATGTGATTTTTTTTGGCGCATGGGGAAAGGAAACATAAACCAAACAATACGAATCACAGTTGCTTTTAGGAGAATATTGATTTCTGTTGAGTGTGACATCTCTTCCAAATATCCAGCAACCTTTGGGCAGTTTTCAAAAGTTCTCCTTAAGAGCTCTAGAAAATGAGTATGAAAAAGGACTAGCTTCTTAGAAAGCAAATAGAGAGGTGTCCAAATTCTCGCACTTGGTAGCTACCTTTCATGATGTGGCATTATTCACAGAGACATGACCTCGTGAAGGAAGTCAATATACTGCTGCTGGGCTGGCAACTGCAGAGACTGAATGCAAGTCAACACGCAGGAACCAGTTATCCCCTCTCCCACTTAAACTTGCATAGGTGATCCATATAAAATGCAAAGGTCCCCTTCCCTGCCTCTCCATGCGTACAAGGGATGTAAATGAGGATGGGGCCAGAAAGATGGCAGTGGACAGGCTGGTTGACTCATGCGGCCACCGATTCACCAACCCTGCCCTTGTGCCTCCCACAGCTTACCTGCACCACTTTTAAATCCCTTTCCATAGCAGTCCATGAGACACATTTCCATTGTGTGCATGGGATGAGAAGCCTTCCTCCATCTGCCATGCAGCAGAATCACAGTCTCCCTTCAAGGCCCCTCTACAACCTGGTGGCGTGGAGGGGAAGACTGTGCTCCTTAGTAACTCATTTACAAGTTGTCAGAGTGTGCAAATGAACCAGTGGTTCAACAGACTCTCAAGATAGAAGTGTCCCTGAAAGTGAAGCTGGCCAGGGATCCCCAACATCTTTTCCTAGTGCTCTTGGCTTTGGCGGATGTGAGTTTTGGCTGCAGGATGAATGCAGGTCCAGGCCCAGCAACACATTGTTGTGGGGATTGTTAAAGTAAACAGACTCTTGAGGATCTTGCCTCTTCTTAGCCACCTTGAAATACAAGTGACACAAAAGAAGACAGAAAGCAATCAGGGTCAGTGCCCATAGTCAGAGAAATGTTTCAATTAGTGATGTTTTGGGCACATCGAAGAGTTTATCAAATAGTTGGGTGGTAAAGTAGGAAAGAAGCATGGTTTTGGAGATCTTACAAACAGCCTAGTATCCACACAAATTAACTCTCATGCTAGATGGGCTAAAAGCTATTCATTACAAACAACCGGTTATCAAAGGGGGAGTGCTATGAAAGCCTAGAATGTTGCTTTGATGCAATTTGCAGGCTTTCCTGCTTTGCCATTTTCCATTCTAAACTGTCTTGCTGGCACAGCCTCCCAAGGAAGCTGTAGAGATCAGCAAACAGAGAAGTAAGGATGGGTGGCCACCAGTGCACGTGCATGTGTGCGGGGGGACTAGGAGGAGGATAAGAAGAGCAGCAATCAGCACTGACAAACAGGAGATATTTCACAGGAAATAACAGATGACTTCCGGCCACATTCATCTTGCAGAGAAAAGTGCCCACATGTCTTGGAAATTGAATGTGCCAAACTAATTTGTCTTGCTCCCTTGGTAATCTCAGACATGGGACAAAATACCGATTGAAAAAGTCTAGGGTCATGGTGGTGTTTTAATATCTATAAATTCTTGACTTTGAAGTGCAACAACTAGAAAAGGAGGATGTCTATGAAACCAATAGAAGAGATTTCATCCAGCCTCTGTTCATGGTTGGCTAGTAGCAGCATAATCCAGGGCAAAGATTTTCCATTTGTGGAATATCCACCTGGAAAGAGTTGCAGCAGCATCCACCACCCCCCACTCCACAAGAAGCCAAGGGACCATAGAACAGGAGAGAGGCGTTTATTAGCCCTTGAGGAGGCAGGTAGCCATTTTCTGCATAAGATGGAACCCTCTGCTTTGCTTCAGTGTTCTTCAGCTCCTTCCTCTCGCTCTCACACTCAGAGGCCTGGAAGTCCATTCTCATCCTGAAATGCCAGGGGCCCAGCCTCACTTCTCCTACTGTAGCCCACTGATGTAGGCACAAAAGTAGGAGGCACAGGCCAGGGAGTAATAGTAGCTAGGGTGCCGGGGTGGGTGCTCTGGCTGCACATTGACGCTGCCCACTCCCAGCAACATGCCCTGGGAGAGCGTGGCAATGCAAACACAGGCAGCCCTCAACAGGGATGAACCCACCCAGGAACACAGCAGCCTCTGCTGGCCCAGGAAGATGCAGTTCCCACCAGCAGGGGTGAATCAATCCTTGTAGGTTGTGATGTTCTCCTCAGGGAGCCCAAAACTGTAAACCACTGTGTTACCTCTCTGCGTTAGCAAGAGAGAGCTTTCCTGGAGCTTAAACTGTGTGACACCTCCCTGCCACACCCATCTGCCTGCCTTTCCAGTAATCTCCTCAAGACTCTGCTCATCTAAATTACACCTTGCAGGTATCGTCCAGTGAATCCCAGTTTCTGAATTCCCCAGAGGTGTCTTTGTGCAGTACCCAGGCCCTCCTGCTGGACACTCACAGAAATTAACCAAGTCCTCTGTCCCCAAAGATACATCAAGCTATCAGCAACTCCAGCTCATCAAGTAGGAGGATCCAACTTTTGCTGAATCAGATGGTGCCATTCCCTTTGTCCCCAAAGTGAGGGACAGCTAAGGGGTTCTCTCCTCTTCTCTTGATAGTCCAGTCAACCTTTGAAACGTATTCTTTTGAAGTGTATCCCCACACAAAGTTCTTCTCCCCTGCTGTCTGTTTCTTCCTGTTGACTTCCTATCCCCGTGTTGACTCTCATGTAAATGTAACTTCCGTTGTCTCTGGCATCACCTTGCTCAGTTTACATTGGAGGCAAAACAACATTCCTTCCACTAGGACAAACTTATTTATCAAGTTTGCCTCCAAAACATATTTCTGGAACATATTTCCAGCACACCTATGTAATCCTTTACGCACCATCCATCCATGCATCACACAATGATATTCTTGACCAGCATGTCACCAGTTTATATGATACCTTACTCGATAACACTTATAGTACAATAATATTGTATACAATCAGTTGATTAAATGCTTATCCCCCTGGGATTGTTGCATTATTAAAATAAGCTGGGTTCAGTTCACCCCAACACAACCCGCATCTAGGGCCCTCTACTTTGAGCTATATGATACAGAACAGCCTGAATCAAGTCCTCTGTGAATAATAAGTAGAGATCTGCTTAATAAATGGATCATACTGCATTGGAGTAGTGGGGATTCAATTCTAAAGAACTACAGTCTGTCCTCTCATCAATGCAATTATGATCAGGAATCACTTGACAATGGTAGAGTTTGGTGATTTTTAAAAGAAGCAGGAATCTGTATAATAAAAAGGTTAATATGTTTTTTCTTAATATTTGTTAAACTGGATCAGTCAAAATCTGTCATTATTCCTAGGGAAAGACTCGACATCTAGATTCACTTGGGTCACCGGAGGCTGGTGAAAAATTTGTCAAAGCCCGACACAGATTCTAAAACTCAAGGATATGACAATATCAGCAGAGGAAAGGGCTGGGGATATTTGTCCCCCCATCGTCTGGCTCTGCAAGGCTGGCAGCTGGTCCCGTCTTTAATAGCCCTGTTTTTATGCAGGGCAGGATCCATAGATGTAGCAACAGAGGAAAAGACAAACTTTCCCTACTGTGGGCTGACTACTTCTGGAACTTCATCTGATAACTTCCATCCTCCAGTAGAAGAGGAATGACTGAATCTAGACTGTTCTCAGTGGTACCAGCTGACAGAACAAGGAGTAATGGTCTCAAGTTGCAGTGGGGGAGGCTTAGGTTGGATATTAGGAAAAAGGTTTTCACTAGGAGGGTGGCGAAGCACTGGAATGGGTTACCCAGGGAGGTGGTGGAATCTCCTTCCTTAGAGGTTTTTAAGGTCAGGCTTGACAAAGCCCTGGCTGGGATGATTTAGTTGGGAATTGGTCCTCCTTTGAGCAGGGGGTTGGACTAGATGACCTCCTGAGGTCCCTTCCAACCCTGATATTCTATGATACTGTCTGCTCAGCATGATGCTTAGGGCTAGATTTTCAAACCCTTCTTCAGGGTGAGTTGTCTACTCCCTGACTTATCCCATTGATTTAACTGGAGCTACTCACAGAGTAAAGTATTACTCGGCACAAGCAAAGGCGGCAGAATCTGGGGGCATAATCTGAATTAGTTGATTAGTAATCATTATCTTAGTCTATTGGCTATGCTGGTTGGGGCCTTGTTAATTGCCTGATTGATCACTGCCTAGCAGACCTACTCTTAATCAAACGATTCTTTCTTCTCAACTGATTTTTTAATTGTCACCACATTTAATCAGCTGTTCTGCTCTAATTAATTGCTTGATGTATTGATTGTCTGGCTCTTATTTTATTGATTCATTGGTTATTAATTGCCTTGGTAATCCACCACCTACCTCCCTGGCTTCTACAGTCACTGACCTATATTCTAATCATGGACTCCATTCACCCACTCCTATCTATCACCTCCCTCTTTAACAATCCTTAAACCCCTTCTCCATGTCCCTCTCTCTTTTACCCCACCCTCCTCTTCTGGCCAGCCCCCCACTATCCTTTCTCCCTCTCACTCCCCTATGTTTCCTCTCCCCTTCATATTCTTCCTTCTGCTTTGCCTCTGCACCACCCATCATTCTACCCAACCTGCCCCACACTCATCCGAATCCTTCCAGTCATACCTGCATTCCAATTGTCCCTTGCTGTCAAACCTCACCCAATTCCCCCCAAGTGCCCCCTCTGGAACACATGTTCCAGCTGTAAGATCACTGTCATTGATGGCCTCTTCATTTCTCTCTTCTCTGTTTCTCGTCCTCTGCCCTGTCTTTGTCCCCTCTGCTTTTCTCTCCACAAAATAATTCCAAATCTCACCCCTACAGGCTTAACTCCCTCGCCCCTGCATCTGTAAAATAATCACTATGGAAATAGTTAACTCTGCCATTTTGAAGTATCATCACTAGATGTTAGCACCTGAAGAGATGAATGGAAGTGGAAAGTTCATATCCCTCTGAGTTACTGTTTCAGGCTCTCTGCAGACTCAGGCAGGCGTTAATACTTGGTTACATTTGATTCACATTTGGAAGGTTTTTTCACACCATGAGGGCTATATATTTCTTTTTAATTCTTTTAGATTCTGCAGAATCTGAGTATGTTAAACAGGCTAGATCTGGTCTGTGGGCTGGGTGTTCTCCACTGCTACTACATGCTCTATTTATTTTTTTCATTAGAATTTTTCCCTTTGCCTCTTGTGTTCTTTTCTCCACATTCCCTGCCAAGTGCAGTGCAAACCCAGTGATGTTCAACTCTGACGTAAGCTTTTCAACACCCAGTGTTTTAATGGGTTCTAAATTAGGCAAAACGAATTGACCCATCCTTGAGTAAAATGCACCAGAGGCGAGTGCATGTGTAAGACTGTAAATCCACTTTGGGATTTTAGTTACAGTAACCAAACCATTAGAGATTTCCTCTCACAGTTTATACTCAGCAGAAAACAAGACCATGTGTGATGCAGCAGTTACCATAGCAGCTGCCACAAGAAGATTTCATTAACTGTTCACAGCACGGCTTTACAGAGAATTATCAGGCAGCGAGTGAACTTTTGCACCTTTTAAAAATGTCTCTGGGGGCAAATATGTTGTCATGTATGGTGGAACAAGAGAATACCAATATGTTGTAATGAAATGTTACTGCACTGTTAGCCTCAAGCTGCCATGTCAGTGGCAATTTTGAAAGGTACTGCACACCTCTTCCTTTTACCTGTCGGGTGGGTTTTGTTGTTTTGTTTTGTGCAAAAGGCAGCAATGCGTTGGTGGTCTTGGCCCAGTGCCTAATGGCCCATGTTCCATCCATCCCTACACCCCACCGCAATTGGATTCTTTGTCAACAGCCTCAGGAGAGAGGCTAACGTCTGAATGGCTGTGCAGAAAGAACTGTTAGTATTAATAATTTATATTATGGTAGTAGCCAGAAGTTCCAACCAGGATCACAGCCTCATTATGCTATATGCGGTACAAACACCAAGGTAGACATGGCCCCTATTCCCAGTGCCTTTGGGGTTTGGCTTGTTCTTAAAATCTGCTGCCAGCTGTGTAAGTATTTCTTTCAGACACAGAATGTGGCAGGGTAGTATTGAGATTTCCTATCACAAGGAGTGACTTTGGGCTTGCAAGCTAGAAGAATGAGCAACATATGAAAGGGGCTGGGGTGGGGTGGGTGGGAGGGAGACAGCTATATTCAATTTAAAAAAAAAATGATAAAATTAATTACATTTAAAATTGTCTATATTTGTAATCGCTTCCTTCAGTAAATGTTTGTCTTTCCCAGCTGCCTGCACCAAATGCTCCATGGCTAGGTTATTTAAAATATTTTGTAAAAATCGAACAATGGTGCTAACTTGTATGTAACACCACCACCAGAAATATGAAAGTGCAGGAAACCAGCAGATAAAATGTCAGTAAACAAGCTCCATGCAGCAGTCTGAAACGTAATGCATGCTCCGTACAGCGCACATTCCCAACGCTACACACATTGCTCTGCCGTCCAGTTACAAAACAGAAACTGCAGCCTTTCCTGGGGCCAGAGGGGGAAGTGGGACTCCACCTTACACAGGTGCAGGCTCATCCTTACAAATGCCCCACATCTGCAATGACAGGTTTCCCCTTCAGCGCCTCTTCTTGGCTACTCTCTGGCTTCTGAGCAGGCAGCCAAGGTTTCCTCCCCCCTCCCCCCAACTTCCCACTGCTCTCTGCTCTGGCTCCCACTGTGCCTTTCAGTGCAACACAATGGGGAAGGAATGGCCAGCACTGCTGCTTCCTGACCCACAGGAGCAGCATGTTCCACCCGCAGGAGGCAGCAGTGACATGGGAGATACAGGACCAGAGGGAATACAAGGAAATGTAATGAGAGTAGGGACAGAGAAGGGGAAGCCAGATCACTGTGGGGAGGGGGTCAGTGGAAAAGCGTAGTGTGGTAGCAAAGAGAGAGACAGTGGTGAAGAAATGAGATGGAAGAGAGATTGCAAGGAAAGTAAACAGAACAGATACAAACAGGGGAAGGATGGTCTTGTAGCTAATGCACAAGCTTAGGAATCAGACTTCTAGATTCCATTTCCAGCTCTGCCACTGATCAACGATATGACCTTGGGAATGACATGTCACCGCTTTGTGCCTCAGTTTACCCATCTGTAAAATGTGAATGATAATGCTGACCTACCTCATAAGCAGGTGAAAGCACCATCAATTCCTGGGATGGAAGTATTATTATTATTGTGGGGGGAAGGGCTGTACTGGAGGAAGCATGCTCACTTCCCATAATCACATCTGCAAAAATGTCACCAGAGATGCCGCTGAGAGCCTGGCAGTGATGCAGGCTCCGCTCAGTGTATTTGGAAGGAGCATACAGTCCTGCGTATAACTACAGGATCTGGCCCTTAATTTTTCTTTCTTGCGTCACTGCCTTACGGACGTGACTTGTTGACAAAAGCTGGTGACCGCCCTGTAATTATCTCTTTCAAACACAGAACGTGGCAGTTAATATTGAGATTTCCTTTCACAAAGGCTGACTTTGGACTATCAGAAGAGTTATGTAAAAATAGCAGAGTGGTTATTTAACCCAAATGTGGTGCTCTTCCAGGTGTCAGGTAGGTCATTTAAAACTTTTTAAAACCTCCACACCATATGTACCAAAATAGCCATATGAAGAGCCATTAAAAAAGTATCCATAACTAGAAAACTATCATGTTTTAAAAGAAAATAAATTCTCTGAGAATCAGAATTGAGCCAGACCTCAGTAAGGTATCATTTGCTTCCTGTTTACTGCAAAAGTACAATGAGGCTTGGCTTTGGGCCCCACCTTTTAGCATCTAAAAATAGAGCAATGAACTTGTGGCACGATGGCCATGTCTCTCAGAAAAGCAGAAGTTAAGATTCAGAAACAAGCATATTAAATAAGACATAAATTTTATTCTGTTTAAAGCAAAACAGATTTAAATAGGTAGAGGGGTTTTTCCTGTTTATTTTTGCATTTTTAAGACGCCAGATTTAGGATGATTTGATTTGGATTAGGTCAGACCTATACAGGAGTTTATTATTGTCAGTTATTATGATTAAAACCACTGTAAGGTACACATCACCATAATTACCTAGACAGCATTATCCGAGGTGTCTGATCTACAAGATACATGCAGTGTTGTTGTAGCCGTGTTGGTCCCAAGATATGAGAGAGACAAGGTGGGTGAGGTAACATCTTTTATTGGATCAACTTCTGTTGCTGAGAGAACAAGTTTTCGCGTGTACACCAAGTTCTTCTGCCGGTAAGAAGAGCTCCGTGTGAGCTCAAAAGCTTGTCTCTCTCACCAACAGAAGTTGGCCCAATAAAAGATGTTACCTCACCCACCTTGTCTCTCTGATCTGCTAGATGGCCAGGATAGAATGCAGGGTTATGCAGATAATTACAACATGTGCTGACATACAGATGTTTAATCCATAATCCTGTTTCTTACCTAAAGAATGCTCAGTCTAGACTCCAGATGTTGCATTTGAAATGAACTGCCTGGATCAGTAAATTACACAGACACACACACTCTCGCACTTAATTTGCCCTGATATGCCAGCAAACTGACCTGGGGCCAAATAATGCCCTTGGTTTACATATGAAGCTCTGGGGACAACAGTTGATTGCATGGGTGTAAATGAAGGCAGAATTAGTCCTCCGAAGTCCATTAAATCCAAAATTAAACTATGTGAATTAAATCTGAAACAATTATTCTTAAGCCATAGCTATTTTTAAATTTTTAACTCTTATGTCAAAGCTGTTTTTTATATTTCCCCTAAACTCTTTTAGTGTAACGTCTCTGTGTGTTTGGTGGGGCTATGACCGAACCATGCTCTGTGGAGCTCTCCCAGACAGTGTGTGACGAATACTGTGGTTTTGTCTGAAAATAGCTCATTAGTTTCCTTTTCTCTTTTCAGGAATTGTTTCTTCTCTTATTGATTTTTTTCCCTGATGCTTTTATTTTATTTTTAGGGTTTTTTTATTCCTAATGCAAAATATATTTTTAGTTATTGTTTTTTAATGACTGATAAGCCTAACTAATTGAGCAGAGGGCTGGTGCCTCCAAAATTTCTCCCAAACAGGTAGGATGGGTTACTGCTTTGCTATTTGTGCTTGTACTAGCACCTAAGTCCTTTTTCCAAGCCAGATCAAGCTCCACAGATCTGTTTATATGGATCTGCCCAGCTGCATAGATGGGGTGGAGAGGGAAGCTGCCTCAGCACCACCCTTCTACTCTCGCTAGATTTGGAATGGGAGGAGGAAGACACAGGAGAAATGCATTGCCTATCGCGGGACTCCTGGGGCTGTCACACATGGGAAAATCACTGACTCCATGCTGCCAGAGGGCTGGAGGAAAACCACAAGAGTCCTCAGCAATGCTGTGGGGATGCAGTTTCTCCTCCTGGATGCCTCTTTCCCTCCTATAAAACCCTGAGATCCTCTCCTCACACATACCAGGGTATCCACCAGGTTGTGAGGCCTAATCACACAGTGTATGAGTCCCCTGACTCCCACAATAGGCAAAATCTGACCCTGGGTTTTTACCCAGTCCTTATTCCAGCAAAGCTGACTGGGTGCAAAAGAGAATGCTACAAAAATATCTTAGCAGATATTACATTACAACAAAGTCACTGTACAATTCTCCACAGTTGGCAGACTTTTTTCAAGAGAGGTCCAGGACTGGAATAGCAAGACCATTGTATGGCAGGAGTGAATGGCATTGGCAGAGTGTTGTAGGGAAGTTTGCACAGTGCCTGCCTGTAGTATGCCTGGCTCTAGTTGGCTTTGCTAGTCACTTAGCACTACATTCATTCTGCACATGAAAAATGGTCACCTCTAGTTGCTAAATTGTAACATGATGTGAATTAAAATGTTCAAGTTAAATCCTACCAGTTCCATGATTTGTATATATAAATAGAAGCACTAATACAGGACGGTGTTATTTCTAAGCTCTAGTCTACACTACAGCGTTAGGTCAATGTAATCTGTAAACTAACTCTGTAAGTGTCTACTCTAAAATTTCACTCCCGCTGACGTAACTCGCCTGCTATGCTGACTTAATAACAGCACCCCTGTGAGAGGCGTAGAGTTTGATGTAGTTAGGTCAACGTAGAATCAGTGTAGACACTGTGTTCCTTACATCGACAGTTGCTGGCTTTCAGAAGCCATCCCACAATGCCCCACACTGATAGTTCAATCGGTGCAAGCGCTCCTGGTGAGGACCTGCATTGCCAACACAAGGAGCAAAGTGTAGACATACACAAGCGATGTAATTACTGCGGCGGTTGTATGCTGACTTAAGTTAGGTCGACTTAATTTCATAGCAGAGACATGCTCTAAGTGGCTTAGCCATTGCTATATACATAGTGCATGATGCTATGACACAGAATGCACAGCGCTTGATTATGAAAGAGGACTCAGTCTGGCCTCCTCTGATGTGCACACCAACAATTTCATGTGTGCTTTCTAATCATGAGTAAGGGGCTTGCACAGGTACACTCTACCAACTGTGCATGGAGGTATTAGTATCAATAACAATTGTGCTATACCCTCAACCAGGGCCCAGGGCCCCATCGAGTACAATACACAGGAGTAAAACAAAGACCCCCCCGCCCCGGGCCAGCTCCAGGGTTTTTGCCGCCCCAAGCGACGGAGGGGAAAAAAAAAAACCTGTGATTGGCGGCACTTCGGCAGCAACTCTACTGTGCCACTTTCTTCTTTGGCAGCAATTCGGCGGCAGGTCCTTCCCTCCGAGAGGGATCAAGGGACCTGCTGCCGAAGAGCCCGACATGCCGCCGCTTCCCCTTGGCCGCCCCAAGCACCTGCTTGCTGAGCTGGTGTCTGGAGCCAGCTCTGCCCCCTCCCCACCCCTGCTCTGGAGAGCTCACTGTTTAGACTCAGACTTTAAGCCCAGAGACCATTGTGATCATCTAGTAGGACCTGCAAATTGCAGGCCACAGAACCTCACCCACTCACTCCAATCATAGACCCATAACCTCTGGCTGAGTTACTGAAGTCCTCAAATCATGATTTAAAGGCTTCAAGTTACAGAGAATCTGCCATTTATGCGCCTTTAAACCTGCAAGTGACTTGTGCCCCAGGCTGCAGAGGAAGACAAAGAAACCCCAGAGTCTCTGCCAGTCTGACTAGGGGAAAATTCCTTCCCGACCCCAAACATGGTGATCAGATGGACCCTGAGCATGTGGGCAAGACCCACCAGCCAGACACCTGGGAAAGAAGTCTCTGTAGTAACTCAGAGCCCTCCCCATCTAGTGTCCCATCTCCAGCCACTGGGGATTTTTGCTACTAGCAGTCACCGATGGGCCACCTGCCATTATAGGCAGTCTCATCATACCTGTCTTAAAGCCAATTATGATTTTTGCCCCAACTGCTCCCTTTGGAAGGTTGTTTACTAGGATGATCATACAATGCAACGGATGGATAAACAAACCAAATGATGGTACACAAAGTAACAACAGAAGCAGATATGTTTGCCAGCATTGTCTCCACAGGTGGCCACCAGTCTACTCAATGCTGTGATTGCTGCAAAAAATCTAAAAGATGTCTGTACATACACAGAGAGAGTCTGTCTTGAAGCCTCTTTCAAAATTAGACCCTAATTCTCGAGGAATACCCAGTATAATATAGTTAATATACTATAATACCTGCTATAATATAGTTAATATAGTGGACTATTTTTCTAGAGTATCTTTTTCTGACTAATTTTTTAATTAAATTTTCATAAAGAAACAAACAATAAAAATGCAAAAAGGTAAAGGACTTACAGCTTGTATATGTCACCAAATGCCACATACTTCACAGGATAGCCAATACATTTTTTAAAAAAAAGTTTACTTGTAGTAGCAATAATGTCTACTCTGTAAACAGTGTGCATTTGACCTATTTGTACTCTATCCTTGTGCTTTTGTATTTCCTGTGTTGTCTCTCTAAGTCGGAAATTCTTAAAGATTTTTAAAACAAAAAAACCCAACCATCCATGAAGTGCAGGAGAAATTTGATTTGCTTGTAAATAATACACCAGTCCAACAGTTCAGTAGATTTTGTACTTTCCAGCTAAATTCTATAGAGGGGTCTTGTGTCATGTTTGGACAGCTGTTGCTATTAAAACTCTTGCCAAGTAAGTTAAAAAAAAAAAAAGCCACCTTCAAACTGCCATATTAACAATTACCCCAGGAAATTTACAGGCACTTCAGTGCCAAATTCTGAAACCTTTCTGGAGCTACCTTTAGGGTTACTTTGAAATCTATTTTATACTATAGAGTTTGCAATCACTTTGCTTTACCCCACACTTTCCTTTTCACATCACAGATCTACCACAAAGTAAGATTTTTTTTTTTTTAATGTTATACTCAGGTGCTGGTGTATCCCAGTTTCTTTATTTTGAGAAAACTTCAGACCAGGTGTTCCATTTGGCGGTGGAGAAAAAAATTAGAGAATTGCACTGCTAAACGAAAATGAATAACTCCTCCACTGGTCGTAGGGCGATCTAAATTCCTTAATACTTCCAATGACTTCACTAAAACCAAAGGGGGAGGGGAGGAATGTATATTTAATGGAGATATTTCTCAAAATGTTCCTGGAGGGAGCAGTTCTTTAATTTAGCAAAGGCCATGTTATAGACATGCACTCCTGCACATGCAAAGGGAAATGGACCTGTGCTGAAAGGCAGCCTGGAGATCTCAAGTCATTGAGGAGCATACAGAGAAGGCACAATCAACAGAGTCTTTCCTCTGTGTTATTCAAGTCAATCCCTGTTCATGCATTTTTTTCAGCTTAATAATATTGTACTTTGTATTAGCTTTGTGTGTCCTCCATTGCTGCTCTGAGGGATGGAATATCTGATGTTTGGAGTGCGCAGATGAAGCAGAGTTGAGACCAGCTATTTTATGAACTCAGCAGATCCATAACTAGAGTGGGATTCAAAGCATTTTGATGGAACTCTTTCTGAGCTGAATGAGAGAATTCAATGGGAATATGAATTACAATGGAGTAGGGGTTCCACATTTTTTCATAAGAGAACATTTCTATTTTACCCTCTTGCGGAGATTTTCCTCTTGGTGCCAGGCAGAACCTTCATTCAGGTCTCCCTACAACCCAATGATTCTATACCAGTTGAAAGTAAATCCGAAGCCACAGAAAACTTGGCAACATGAGTGCTGGATTTTTCCCCCTCTATGGTAACTGTCGTAAGGGTTTGGCATGCAGCTTACACCCAGTACTGAGAGGAGAACATTGTGACCATGTTAAAGCAGTCTTGTGAGACCTACATTTCAAATTACACTTTGGTTACCAAAGAGAGGTGTGGTCCGATGGTGTGACCACAGAGCCGAGAGCCAAAAATTCATGTGCTTTAATCTTGGCTCGGTCACTGACTCCCTCCAGCGTGTTATTTAAACAACCTGCCTCCATTTCTTCACCCACACGATAGGGATAATGATACTTATTAACAGGTACCAAACTCACAGGGGGATGAAGAGGGTTCATTTGTCTTTCCATGTTTGGAAAAACACTTCGAAGAGCTGGGCAAAGGTTAGAATATTTTGCTGAAAAAATCAGTGCTGTTTGGCTTTGAATCTGGGAGAAACTTTTTAGAAAGAAACGGTCCATTTACCTAAGCTCTAAATGGTCATCTAGGATGCAGAATGCTCAGCCTACTTGATGTCACTGAGCTGGATTGGATAAAAGACAAAGTGTGATTGTTGCAGTGGTTGGGGAACAAAGTAAAACGTTCTCTGGCCCCAGATGCTGGTTTATGCTTTATGACTTACTAAACTAGCTTACCAGGGAAAATTACATTAAATATTTTTTCAGCTCTTGTGTATACAGTAGGACATTCTTCTTCCAGGAGCACTGCCTCAGCTCATCCTCTGGAGGTGTTTGTGTTACCATTACCATGGTAACAAGAGGATTAAATTGGGACTTTAAAAAATTGTGCAGTGAGGCGTGGATGGGGAGTAAAATTGTAGAACCGTGCACTGGCCTTTAAGGGATCTGTTGCTTCTATATTAAACACGAGGAGCAGAAATTCCTGGTGCCACTGGCTAAAAATAGCATTTCAGCCTTTATTATTGCACAGTGACTTTTATATATATAAAAATCTAGCAAGTCTTAGTTAAAGCAGATTGCAGAAATGGAAGAGTCTGGAAATCTACCTTTGTCTAGGTTGAGATCTGTCTCTCTTGCCCTGCCTGGGGGATGTTTTCATGAAACATAGCTGTTCCGGAGCAACGTCCATGATAATGGTTCTATGTGAACTGTGTTATAACACATGGACTTGAGCTGAAACTTAAAATCTGAGTCCCCCTAATTTTCAGGGCTGGGTTTCAAATCTTTGGCTCTGAACCTGCCCCTTTAGTTTCAGTGGTGGTGTGAGGCCTACTTTCTAGATTTAGTTTGAATGCCACTCTGTGATCCTGCAAGATTTTGCTGCTATCCTACCCAAATGCTAGCCCTGGCCAGATGGATAAAGCCTATCAAATAGAATGGGGATGAAACCAAAATATTCTGCAGAAATTAATCTAAACAACCTATCAAACTGAAAGGAGAATTATAGTCCTGCTATGGAATTCAATAGTACTGCCATACTGATCTCTAGATAGTCCCCAGAGAAATGTTCCATAAAGGCAGGTTTGGCCTTGAACCTTAATTCAGAACCATAGCCTAAAACTACACTAGGTCTGGCATTGAACAGTCCCTCCTCAGCCCATCCCTGGTTATGCTATAATTCCAGATCCTGGTCATAACAGTTTGCATCCATGTGGACAGCTGTGCTAGGCAGTAATTGGGTCTTAAAGATGATTTTCAAGTCCAGTTGCAAGCCCAAGGTTAATCTGATCTCTGCCTAGAGAATTTTCATAAACCAGCAAAAAAACATTGTCTCATTTCATAAGGGGAAGGCAGGGAAGCACACCAGTCAGTTTCACTTTTAGGCAGGACATGTGCTCTTTCAGGTCTTCTTTTGTAATTAACTATTTATTTAAGCCCAATAAAGAATTTCCCCCCCGTTTGTTTGAGGGCTGGATAAATAAACCTAAACAACACTGAGTCAAGCCAGGACTTGCAAGTTAAACATTTACCAAGGGCCGGTGCAAGGAAGTTTCGCGCCCTAGGTGAAACTTCCACCTTGTGCCCCCCTGCTGCCCCGCGGCAGCTAACCACACTCACCCCCCCATCCCCACGTCAGCTAACCCCGCCAGCCTGCCACCCCTCCCCACCTGGGGAGGCCCCCCCCCCCCCCCCGCAGCAACTACCTCCTCTGCAGCTAACCCCGCCTGGGGAGCCCCCGGCGGCAGCTAACCCCACCCGGGGAGCCCGCCCCAGCTCACCTCCGCTCCGCCTCCTCCGCTGAGCACGCCAGCGCCGCTCTAATTCTCCTCCCCTCCCAGGCTTGCGGCGCCGATTAGAGGAGAATTAGAGTGGGGGCTGTGTGCTCAGAGGAGGAGGAAGAGTGGAGGTGATCTGGAGCAGGGAGCAGTTCCCTTGTGCGCCCCCCCACCGTTACTGCGGGCGGCCCTCCCCGCCCCAGCTCATCTCCACTCTACCTCCTCGCCTGAGTGGGCTTTTAGGCGCTTTCAACCACTAGGCGCCCTAGGTGGCTGCCTAATTCGCCTAGTGGTTGCACCGGCCCTGCATTTACCAACTCCAAGCATTTTCAAGCTTCTGTTTATCACTGTCTCAGATGTTTCGTTGCAGACTGCAGTTCATGTCTCACCTTCTGACACTTTTTAAAGGCTAAGTTAGGCAGGTCCTGCTGCATTCAATTAGTGGACTGATGGTCCTTCAGTTCTGTGTGAGCCAGCATTTGATAATTTTCATGGTCTCATCATATTTAACAGCCTTTCCAGCACTGTTCCGCTATGTGCTTGCTGCTACTTCATAGCTAATTACTTGCTCTTTAAATGCGAAGTTAGGCTGGCACCACTGCATTCAGTTAAGAGACTGATACTTTAAAAATACAAGGTTCATTTTTAATTCCACCATGCTTGCAAAGGATAATTTAATGAACGGCCAGTAAACTGCCAACTCTCTTCCCTGCACCCAGCCCAGGTAACTCAGATGGTTGATTGGCAACTTTGTAGGAACAGAACAGAAGCAAAATAGCCCAAAGGCAACAGTAGATTCTGTACCAATGGCATTCCCCATTGAGTGGCGGGGGAGGGTGAATGGATCCAGGTAGTGGTGCATCCTGTGCCCTGGCCCCTTGTTCATCTTGCTTCCAAAGAGCCAGTCTGTATGTGTTTCTCAGGGCGCTTCGTGGTGCTGGGCTCCACAGCATGGTCTAAGGCAGGGGTCGGCAACCTCTGGCATGCGGCTCGCCAGGGTAAGCACCCTGGCGGGCTGGGCCAGTTTATTTACCTGGTGACGCAGCAGGTTCGGCCAATCGCAGCCCCCACTGACCCGCGGTTCACTGTCCCAGGCCAATGGGGGCGTTGGGAAGCGTCGCGGGAGAGGGATATGCTGGCCGGGGCTTCCCGCGGCCCCCATTGGCCCGGGACGGTGAACCGCGGCCAGTGGGGGCCACGATCGGCTGAACCTGCCGCATCAGCAGGTAAATAAACTGGCCCGGCCTGCCAAGGTGCTTACCCTGGCAAACCGCATGCCAAACGTTGCCAACCCCTGATCTAAGGTGACCAGATGTCCCCGTTTTATAGGGATAGTCCCGATATCCTGGACTTTGTCTTATATACGCGCCTATAACCTCTCACTCCAATCCCGATTTTTCACACTTGCTGTCCGGTCACCATATGGACTTCTGTCATTGGTCCCCTAGCCCTCGGTGCAGTGGAATCCCACCACTTCCACTGTGTTACAGGGCCCCCCACAGCTGCAGGCAAGGAATTCATCTGTCACATTCCTAGGCCATACGTTGAAGGACTTGGATCGTACTAGGCAGTTCCAGCTGACACCATAGGACACTGAGAGGCTTTTTAATCTTCTAAGACCTGAGATCAGAGTTCTGTGTTTCTCCTGCTGTTGGGGTTATTCCTTACTAGAGGAGAACATGACATCCCCTGGGCAAAACCCAGGCCAGCTGACCCAGGATTGGGGAGGGACAGTTTGGAGAAGAAGGTGAGCAGCAAAGAGGTTTGCACAGGAGGCTGCCAAAGTGCCCACATCTCCTGTGCCACTTAATGCTTTTCCCTGCCCACCCATGGATCTGGGTATGTGTAGGGTTTCCAGTTCAAGGGCTTGTAAAGTATGTGCTCACTACATGACCTGGAGAGCGGAGGACAGGGGCCTCACTTGTGCTGGGCCTGTTAGGGGAGAGCTCCTTGAAATATACATGCATTCAGCGGGCCTTTCGTTAGCTCAGTTTGAGAAGCCTGGGACAATACCTTCACATTTGTGGAATTGATGGGGATGCTGGGACATTTCTAGTATTTAGGGACATTTGTCAACCATATTCTTCACAGCTCAATAGCAAAGGGCACATCCTAGGGCACCTCCTATGAAAGGAAGCACATTCCTTCCCCTGGATAATGAAGCAATCTGCTGTGGAACACAGACACAACTGAGCCCGTTTCCCAGATGGTGTACATTGGGGTTGCTCCACTGATTTCAATGCCAATTTACACCAGCCGGGAACTTGGTCCAGTTCGCATTATACAACCCAGTACAGGGTGTGTGCATGCTACAGGTCCCCCCATCTGTGTCCAATCCACAGAGGACATGAGTTGGTTGCAGCCCCACATAGAAAGCTTTAGCTCAAGCTGTAGCAGCTCCATGCATTTAGCATTGTGGTCCTAGTGTGTTGACTGAAGTGGCAGCTGTCACATAAGTAGGGTGGTTTCTGGAATTTGAACTGCTGTTGGCCTCAGCTGTAGCAACTCCAGGCTACAATAAACACATGGAGAACTGAGTTCCAAAAATCCAGACTTCAGCTACTCAAAATAAAGAAGATCTACACTTCTTGGATAGAGTGGCAGACTCTCTTCAGGCCAACATTACATACTACATAGCCAATATTTTAGATCTGCCATAGATAAGAAAAGACCTTTTTTAGTGAATTAGATAATGGCTCCCTTCTGATCACTGCTGCATGCCTTGCTGTTGCATAGGTTCCCATATCCCCAAAGCTTTGGTCTTTATATGAAATCCCTGCAAACAGAAAGGGATCCCAGAGAAAGAAACAAACAAACAAACAAATTATATTGAAATAACTGAAAGCGTCACGAGAGTGGAAATGAAGCAAAAGTCACTGCCATTGAATTTATTTTCACTAGTTCTCAGCTTTACAGAGATTCAGCAAAATGAAATTTGATAATAATCCCAGCCTAGTTACAGTGTCCAAAAAGAGTGAAAATACCTTCAAATTGGATGAAACTTGATGCTGCCAGAACTCTGCTGAATCCCCCTCCAGTGTATTTCCAAATCACATTCCTCCATTACTCTGTTAAGTGCTGCCCAAAGAATCAACAATAAATCAAGTAACCTGCAATATGGTTCTTTTTATAATGCATCTATAAATTTCACGGAACGATGGATTTCTTCTTATGAAATTTCAGTTGAGACATTGGAGGATACAAGGAACTCTTGGGTTTTACTGTATTACAAGTGCTTTGGTTAAAGAGACATTGTCATGGTAAAACCCTACTCCACTCCAGCCCTAAATCATCAATGTTATTCCAGGTTCACATCCTATAGGAAAAAATGGCCTTTAAATCAGGAACTACAACTGTCTTAATCCCAGCTGAGCAATCTAATTACAACAAACATCGTGAAGGTGGCCATGGATGTGGTGAGCACAGGCATGCTTGCTACACCGTTCCTTCCTTCTTCCAGCTTGCTTTGTTGCTATGCAGCTAAGACAGTGTTCATTTTAAAATCAAGATGGGATGTTTTATGCTCCAATTCAAACAGGAATTATTTTGGGGAAGGTCTATGGGCTGTGTTACGAAGGACGTAAGACTAGATGATCACAATGGTCCCTTCAGGCTGTGGAATGTATGAATTTGAATAAGAATTCCTATTGAATGGCTCCAGAGAGCAACACTTCCATCACATTGTTCACTCTGCTTATGTGTGATTGCCACAGAATGGGGGAAAGGCTGTTTTGTCTACTTAGATTGTAAACTCTTTGGGGGCAGAGACCATCTACTACTCTGTGTTTGTACAGTACCTAGCACAATGCGACTGCACTCTTGGTTGGCCATTAGGCACTACTATACTGAATATGATTAGCTTTCAATCTCCTGTGGGTTCCTGAAGGCAGGAGTGAAAGCAGGTTGGCTTGGCAAGGCTTGTTTCCTGGAGCATGAAACATCCAGCATTCTGGATTAGTTGTTTTGCCTCCAGCTCACCAGCCAGGATTTTTGTAAACAGGAATTTTCGATCATCAAAGTTTGGCTGTGGATGAAAATCCAAAATACTGGCTCCAAACCTCTTGAATGATCAAAATCTCATCAAAACCGACTTTTCCATGAGGTTGCTTGGATTTCAATATCCTGTCCCAGCCAGGAATTCTGTGAGACTAGCTTACAAGTGGACAGTGCCCCTTATTCACTGTTCATTTTTTTAAAATTTAACCAAGTGTCCGAGTGTGGTGGGCATTCCTTCCTGGCACTAGCTGCTGCCCAGCTGGGGCAGGACCAACCCAGATAGGTTCTCCTTGAGGTGTTCCATGCAAATGGCAGCATCACTTGCCCCAGCCTCTCCTGCATTGGCACCACTTTAGGCTGCTTTCTGTGCGGCTGCGCTAGTGGGGGAGAAGCACCCTGTAGGCACCCACACAAGACAGCCCCAGTTTGGCCCCATATGTGCATGCACAGTCCTGTTAGATCTAAATCTTACACAATCCAATTGCATCTCGCTTCCAAAGGTCAATCTCCTAGTTTTAATTTAAACTCAGCTTCTACCTAAATTGCACAGCCTCATTGATACTCCTGAGGAAAAAAAAACTGTGACCCCTGTTTGGCCTAGGGGGACTCATTCCTTACTTCTCCAAAAGGCAGTATAGCTATGGAATATTCTCACTTCCCCAGGCTCTGAGCACTGTGCCTGAGAGAACATGCACTGAAGGTCCATATCCCTGTACCTGTCACATCCATGAACTAATGGTATAGATCAGTATACCTGTAAAGAAATCCACATCCCCATAAGAACTCTATTTCATTCTATTTCACCAATAAAGCATGAAACATTTTAAAGAGAGATTTCTTTTCACCAAACACCTTTCCATTACTTTTACATCTAGTTTTAAAAAATAAGCAAAGATAAATATGGTGCCTATATAGTCAATAAAATCTGAGCTTGGACCAGTTCTGGAAATGTGAAGTATTTGCTAAGTAAAAGGATTTTACCGTTACGTGATACATTAAGCGTTCCCCTTAGAAAGCCTTTAATAAAGGAACTGCTTTGTTTCAGAAGGGGATTGTTTTGTGGGCTAAATCTATCTACCCCTTCATTAGAGTTTAAAGGGTCAAAGCTCTGAAGGCCAGAGAGCATCATTTGCAAATGGTAAAGCTGACTTAACACTTCATGTAAATCAGGAATGGGCAGCTGGCAGCCCAGGCCTCTGGTCCACCGGATTGTTTTATTTGGCCTGCCACCACCAGCTTGGGCCAAGAAGGGAGCAGGGCATTGTAGGCGGAGAACCTCGCCTGAGCATGGATGCATGTCATGTGACATTGTGATGGGCTCTTTCTAATCTTCACTGTGAGAGCCAGTGTGCTGGAGCAGGGAGCTGAGCCTAGCCCCTTTGGGACAGGAGCCATCACTGCAGGGTGAGTTTGGGGCAGGCTCACTCTCCTCCCCCATGTCACACCTGTGGATGCAGGACCAGACCCTCCTGGTGTCACCCCCTCTCACCCACGCTGGAATAGAACCCAACCCCTCCAATGTATGGCTTGCCAAAGAGTTTTAGTGAAATTTGTGGTGCTCTACCACCTTAAAGCTGCCGGTCGCTGATGTAGGTAATAAATGATCCATCTATCTACCTTTCTGCATGTCTGTGGATGTGTGCCAATAAAACATCAGTTGATAGTACTGCAGCATAAGTAACTTTTGTCGTGGACAAAGTGAGGCAATTGTAAAGTGGCTTTTCAGGTCCAGCTCTTGCTCAAAATCTTCAGAGATGGTTAAGTGAGTCTATATAATATTTTTCAAATCTTTATTGTAATACCCTCTTAGAAGAATGGAAACCCTGGGCCAGATCCCCACTCTGCTGATTTAGACCAGCTAACAATGTAGCCCTCTATATCTAAGGTCCACAAAATGAGTGATTTGGGAAAAAAAAAAAAAAAAAAAAAACCCTCATTGATAGATGGGTAGATTTCAACAAACCAACCCTAGCTATTTAGGGCATGACTGTGTAACAGCTTTGCTCTGAAAACTATAACTGAATTATTATTGAGAGGTTTGAATGTACAAGGAATTCAGGGTCAAACACTTAGGATGAGTTTTCTGAAGTCTATCTCCTTTAGGATGCTGTGAATTAAAAGTTCGACTTAAATATACAACACCAAATCCTTGCGAATTTTATTTTATCTTAACTCTTTGGAGATGATAGACATTTCTTGCATTCCATGCATTCATTTGTCTAGCAGTCTGGAAGTGGCACTGAGTGTTTATAAGTAGACAGTGCCTCTTATTCACTGTTTAATTTTTTTTTTTAATATTAACCAAGAGTTCCAGTGGTGATTCCTGAATTTCCATAAAATCCAGATATTTAGCTAAGAGCACTGTCCTGTATTTATGAAGAGCCATTTTTTTAAAAATGTAGAAGTCCAGTAATTATCATTAGAACTATTTATTAAACTTTGAAAATCAGCAAAGGATGAGCATTAGGACTCCATTTTCAGCTCTGAGTGCAACTGTGGCCCCAATCGAAGTGCAAATTTCAGGTAGTTGTGTGCCTAATTACTGACTGGTATATGAAATCACCCAATTTGTGTGTGCAACTGTGGGGTTACAGAAAGAAAATCCAGGGGTGTCGGTGGGAGAGAGAGATGATGTGAGCTCGCCTGCTTCACTGGAGGCTGAAAACTTGGTCAATATTACAGAGGCTTATTCATTAAATAAATAAATGGAGATATCCCATCTCCTAGAACTGGAAGGGACCTTGAAAGGTTATAGAGTCCAGCCCCCTGCTTTCACTAGCAGGACCAAGTACTGATTTTGCCCCCAGTCCCTACGTGGCCCTCTTAAGGATTGAACTCACAACCCTGGGTTTAGCAGGCCAATGTCCAAACCACTGAGCTTAGGGTTACCATACGTCCGGATTTTCCCGGACATGTTTGGCTTTTTGGGCCTCAAATCCCCAAAAGCCGGACATGTCCGGGAAAATAGGGAGGGAGGGCCTGGCGGTGCTCGGGAGGGGCAGGGGCCGGGGGCGCGGTGCTCGGTCGGGGGCCGGGAGTGCGGGTGCTCAGCTGGGAGCCGGTGCCCCAGGGCCCGAGCCGAGCTGGGCGGGAGACACCGGGGCCAGAGCCTCTTGGACTGGGCCGGCCGGATGCCGGAGGGAGCCGCTCGGCCAGGGGGGCCGGACTGGGCCGCGCCGCACCCCGCCCCAGCCCCAGCTTACCTGCTGCCTCCCTGTTTCAGGCTTCCCGCGAACATTTGATTCACGGGAAGCAGGGGAGGGGGCAGAGTTGGGGTGGGGGCGGGGCCCCATGGAGTGTCCTCCTTTTTAAAAATTAAAATATGGTAATCCTAACTGAGCTATCCCTCCCCCTTAGTATTTGAAAAATAAAATACCCATACTATCTCCCTACAAATGACAATGATTAATGCTTTATAAAGACCTAACGTGAATGAGCAGATCCTTTTGGGCTATTCAGCCTATTATGTAACACAGATTTCCCTCTCTTTTACATTTTTAGTATGTTTGCTCAAGTGTATGTGTGAAAGAGACATGAAAGAGAAATTTCAATTAAGAAACCAAGATAAGAAACACCTACAGAGATCAGAGCTCATAAGCTAAAGTCCAGAGGCTGTAGAGAGCAAGGGAGGGGAAAATAGAAATTCAGCTCAGACGGCCTTTGAGATAAGAGTAATGGCCTCAGAAAGTCAAGGAAATCTAAGGGATGGTGATGAGGGACAGAAAGTTACTAATCTGTTCCGTCCTTCAGGCGTTTTACTGGAGACTGGGAACAACTCATGATACTTGGTGTAGCGATATAAGACTCACCCCTGTGGTGCCTCCTTCTGGTCTCTGTCAGGAATTAGCTTGTCCAGCTTCTAGAGCACCCTCTGCAGGCCAGTGATCTGCTTTACCGCTGGCCCCCATGTCCCTCCCAGGACCCCAGTGCCCCTTTCTCTGGGGTGCTGCCCCTCTGGTAGTAACCCCTCAGTCTCAGGGTCTCCCCACCCAGGGAAACCCCCACCCCCTATCCCCACCTTGCCTCAGTGTAAGGCTACTGCCAGTCACCAACTAGCCCCCGTTCCCTGGGGCAGATTGCAGTGTGTGCCACTCATCACTGGCAAGGGGGGTTTGGACCTGCTGCTTGTGTCTAGCCTTGGGCTGGTCCCTACAACCCCAGTATCTGTTTGGCCTTATACTAGGCGGCAGCCAGGGGGTTCCAGGCCAGAGCTCCCCTGGTCTTCCCCCAGCCCTGCTCCACTCCTGGTACGTTATTCCCCTGCAGCCAGGCCTGTCTCCCTCTACATCTAGAGAGAGACTGCGTGCCTTTACTCCTGGCTCATGCCTTTATAGAGCCAGCTGGGCCCTGATTGGGTCGTGGCCCCCAGCTGAGGCTGCGTTTCCCAATCAGCCTCACTGCTTTTTCTCCTCCCACAGCCCTTCTCCAGGGCTGTTTTAAACCCCTCAGGGCAGGTGCGGGTAACCACCCCGCTACACTTGGGCTGATTTCCCAGGCATTGCATCTCATGTAGTCACTTATACTTGCGCAAAGCAAGTGAAAAAAAGCCATCCTTCTGAACTGGCAGCATTTTACATACACCTGATGCAGGTGTGAGTGACCACACAAGTTGCAAAGACATGAAGGTCTGGCCTAGTGTCTACTGTGTACCCAAGGTGACTCTGGGGTGGATAGGAGCGGCATGTGACCTCACGTTCTCCCCCCTCAGATTTCTGACAGGGTTTATATGCCCTCCCCTGAACCTACTGCATACCACCAGAACCTTTAAATTGTGCTCCCCCGCCCCGTTGTCAATAGTGACATGTTGTCTCTGCTGTGTACATTAATGTTTTAGCTATTATACAAGGTATAAAATAGCCTACACAGGGGCAAGTTAAGTCGAGCTGGGGCTCATCTCCACCGACACTTAGCACCATAGGTGCTGGAACTAGGGGTGCTGGCTTGAAGTGGTTTCCATCATAGGCAGGTTTCAGAGTAGCAGCTGTGTTAGTCTGTATCCGCAAAAAGAACAGGAGTACTTGTGGCACCTTAGAGACTAACAAATTTATTAGAGTCTCTAAGGTGCCACAAGTACTCCTGTTCTTTTTGCATCATAGGCAGGGTTTACAGTTTGGTTCAATAGCTTTCAGCACCCCCACTATTCAAATTGTTCCAGCACCCTGCTTGGCACCCCAGAAAGCTTCAGAATCCTCAAGTGGGGCACTTCCCAGAGGTGAAAGAAAGCAAGAGCCAGTATGCCGTGCTGTTCTGGACCGGCTTCCACGGCCTTTAAATCCCCGCCGGAGCTCTGGCTCCCGCGGTGATTTCAAGGGCCCAGAGCTCTGCGGCGGCCAGAGCCCCGGACCCTTTAATTCGCCCCTGAGTCCTGGGGCTCCCAGCCGCCTCTGCAGCTGGTAGCTCCGGGGTGATTTAAAGGCCCTTGGGCTCCCAGCCACAGCCAGAGACCCGGGGCCTTTAAATCTTGAAAGGCCACGCCTCTTCCGGTTGAGGCCACACCCCCGCTCAGGACTCCGGTGTACCAGTAAGTCTTTTAAGTTACTTTCACCCCTGGCACTTCCCCAAGCAGGCACTTTTTCCTGGTCAAACCTTGCCCTGCACTTTCATGTTTAAAGCCATAAACCACCCCTTCTTCCTCAGACCACAGTGGGGGGCAGGGCAGAGGGGAAAGAGAGGCAGCCTTTGGGTCAATATCTTGAGAAGCTGCCAAAATTCTACTATTAACTCCCCTCATTTTGCCACAGCTGTTTGTGTATAACAGGAATCTGCAGCCAAACAATTTGCATAAGCCGATACCTGATTTAAACACACAATCAAAATGATGGAACACACCAATAAGGTACACAGCTGTGTGTTTATTTGCACACGCAACAGTAAGCATGTTTTGAAAAATCAGTCCCAGTATGTTTCCCCCCCTTGATTTAATAAAGTTGAAATCCCAAAATATTAAGAACAAAGAATATGTAAATATTTGCTTTATTACACAAACACACACACACACACGAGTTCGAATGGTCTAGAAAATTCTACGATAAGCCCTCTCAAATGATCACATTGGTATATCTCTATCTTAAATATGGCCTTCCGTTACTAGAGTATCTGAGCACCTCACACTCTTTAATGTATGTGTCCTCACAACACCGCTGTGAGGTAGGTAAATGCTGTTACCCTCTCCCCCCACTCTTTCCCATTTTACAAATGGAGAAATGAGGCAGAGAGAGACCAGGGCCAGATTTTGAAAGGTATTTAGTTGCCTAAGGGGATTTTCAAAAGTGCCTAACGAGGTAGGCATGTATTTCCCATTGATTGCAATTGGAGTTTCAAGTCTTAAAATACCCTCAGCACCAATCTGCATCTATATCCACCTACAGACCATTAAAAGTCTGGTCCTAAGTGATTTGCCCAAGGTCATGCAGTAAGTTTCTTTAAGAGCAAAGACTTAAATCCAAGTCTCTGGCTAGTCCCCCAATTGTTGGGCCAGCCTTCCTCTCTCCTACATGCTTTGCTTGCACAGTTACAATCACTATGCACATAGATTAGGTTGCTGTTCAACTGCACCTGTAATTGTAAGTTCCCTGTATTGAAAATGCAGCCAATTTTGGCCTCAGTTTAGTAAAACTGAATAAGAAACTTCCCAGGAGTTTATCTGAAAGCTTTCCCTAAAAAGCAAGTTATCATTCATTGCTGATTTAGTAGTTTCTGTCACCTGTATAAGTAGTGGGTATCACTCATCCCCCCCACTCGAAAACATCTAACTGTTCTGTACCGTTAGGTTCTTCATTTTACAGAAGCTGTCACAGAATTGTGTGGAATGCCAGGATAATAGTCCCTGGGAGAATCAGAGCCAAGGGACACAGAATTACTGCTCATGCATCTGACCACACTCTAGCTGCTGAATTTTTTGGTGGATGGATAGATAAATCAATAGACACATAAACAGACATATAAGAAACACAGTTCATTAAAGTTTATAGCTCTTTTAAATGGTAAATCTTGCATAGCATGGCTGTTTTGCACACAGCAGTCAATTAGATTGTGATTTCCTATGCAGCGTGGCAGGCACATTAATCTTTAATACAACAAAGCTTTACGGTGAGACAGTGATGTTATGTCCCTGGTGCCCTAAGTCAAATCAGGCAACTGAACAAATTGAAAGTTTATTGAAACAATTCTGCTCCTCCCTTCTAAAGCTTTAGCACTGGGGGAGGTGGGGAACAACACATAATCCAGCTAATTCCTGGGAAACGTCTACTCTTTGAGGTTAGTGACAGTGAAAATACTAGCAACAGCTAATATTTTTCTGATGCGTTTGGGTCAGTTTTCTATTTTCAAAGGTACAGACTTTGCACATGCCACTTCCTAGGAGGAGGAGGGTCTTATGGTTAAAGCACAGGTTGGGAACACAGGAGATATGGATTCTGTTACTTGTTCTGCAACAGCTTTCCTGAGTGAACGTGGACAAATTTACATAAACCTCGCTGGTTAAGGGTATGTCTACACAGCACCTATCAGATGTGTGTCCCAGTGCAAGTAGACACACGCTAGCTCCGCTTGACCTAGTGCTCTAAGAATAGCAGTGTGGCTGGGGTGGCTCAGGCTAATTGCCAAAGTACATACCCAGGCAGTCAGGTGGGATTGTACTTGGGTGGCTAATCTGAGCCACTGCTTGCACCACTGTGGCCACACTTCTATTTTTAGTACACGGGTTCAAGCAGGGCTAGCACATCTCTGTCTACCCATGCTGCGAATCTCACCTCCCAGCTGTGGTATAGACATTACCCTGAAAGTCTCCTGACTGTAAGAGAAGGATAATGATTCTTCTCAACCTCGCAGGGCTGCTGTGAAGTTTAATCCATTAATATTTGTAAAATTCTTTTATAATCCTTTGCTGGGAAGGTAAAAATGCACCCTTGCAGAGGGGACCTCACACAGCATAGAATGTTGTACTGAAAGGCAGCAGAGAGGACATCTTTGCAGGTACAGAGCTCCTTCTATTGGAGGGTAACGCTAATTTTCAGATATTCATTTAGACTGATGGCTCTTTATTAAGTAAGTGTTAGCTGAGGAACATGGAGTTTAAGTGTCTTGCATAAGCTTCTGCAGAAAGTTTGTGGCAGGAATAGAACTTGTGTCGTGCAAGGCCTTGATGTGTGTGGTAACCACAAAGCCACCCTCCCTGTCTGTAGGGTCACTTCGGCCAGAAGTGTGACATTCCACACACGACATGCTGATCTGACACTCTAGAAGATAGAAAAACCCAGTTTCTCAAAATTGCAAGGGGAAAAAAATGAAATTCATTTTCTTTTTGTTATAAAGAACAAAACAAACAGTGGAGCTCTACTGATTCACCTCAGCTAAGGAGCTGAGCCTACACACCTTAACAGTATATTTCTCAAAATAGGCAAGTTGCTATTTTCTGATTACTTAGAAAAATTATCAGGTGGCTGATGATGAGAGATCCAACTGTATATTTACTACTGTACACCCAAAGACTAGAGAGAAACTGCAGCACATTCAGGCACTTATAACTCCGACAAAGTCACCTTAGTATTAACGTCCGTCAAAGACATGAGGCAGCTTTATTGTTAATTGGAACAGAACGATATATCAACAGAGATTTGCCTTGTTTCAGCCTAATTAGATTGGCATCTCTAGGAAATTTTTAAGATGCTATGAATTAAAGTCACTTTATAGCCAGGTTATCCACTCTGGCACATGAGGCACAAAACCATAAATAGTATGAGAAAATAACAGGAAAAGTAGGTGCTTGTGTATCACTTCAGCCAATTAGATTAAAAGAGCATTGCTGGCAATGATTGTGTCTGTTTTCTGACGAACACATCAGGAATTGTATTCAAACAGCTCTAAACTGCCGATGGTTTCTTTTTATCCAACCAATGATCTTGAGCCGTTGGTAACATCAAGGATGTTCTTGTTTTCAATACTCTGAACTGTGTAATTAAGGTACCTTGGAGAGAAATCAATACCTTATATCACCTTTGAATAGCATGCTTGCTGGCGAACCTGCCTTGCTTACTGAGATATATTTAGGAGTCACAGATGGCAGTGTTTAAGCACTAATCCTGTTTTGTTATTGCTAAAGACTCAAATCTTTCTTTTCTCAGAAAAGAGAAGTTAGAGTACAGAAGCCACACCTTCAGTGTCAAGAAATTGTGGGTTTGATTCTGCTTTTCTCAACACTGGTTTCAAATCTCTGTAGCTCCACTGACTAGAGTGGCTTGACCGTAGGTTTAAACCGGCAAGTGAGAATAAATTAAGCCCTTCATGTTTTAATCTTTCCACCACCCTAGTACCTGTTTTCTCTCACAGTTTAAAAGTGTATTTCCTCCCACCCTCCACCTCCAATTGTTGCCATTATGTGCCACCTTGGTGAAGAGTATGGGGAAAGAACAATTCCCTGGGATGATTCTGGGTCACTCTGAGAAGTTTGGCTAAGCACCCCCATGTAATGTGTAGCACTTCTTAGGTGTAATAACTTAATTGCTTTGAACAGCTCCAGCTTGTCACTCTGGTCAGTGGTCTGGATGTATTTTTTACTAAAACTCCTTTTTTCAGCATATTGAAAAACTTCAGATGGGTTAAATCAGAGTCTGGCAAAGTTTATCCCGTTCTTTGGAGCTCTGATGCAATTTTGCCAACTTCTAGGCCAAAACTGAATATATTTTATCAAAACCAGAATTACAGTTTGGAGCATTTAGTCCTTCAAATAGTCTTAGTGCTTTCAAGCTTGGTTTGAAATGGTCTATGTCATATGTAGAATTAGGCTATTTTAATAGAAATATCTCATTTGTCAATAGGCCTGGAGTTCAGTTGGGAACTTTGAACTGGAAGGGAGCTCCTAGGTCACAGAACTGGATCCTATGCCATAGAGGGCAACCCCAACATAGAATCCTGCTAACGAGTTTGTCAAGCACCATCTTAAAAATAGTTAAGTTGTTTGCCTACACAGTTAAACAGAGAGAACCATGGAGGCCTTGACCCTCCACAAACAATCCTCCAGCACCCAACAAGTGCCCCCACCCCCACTCCCTTACCTGCAGTTACATAGCAACAAGGGACAACATGGCTGAATACTCAGTCTTTTCCCTCAGATTTTCCTCAGTTGTTACTCAGTCAAAACTCCCGTTGGAGTGAACTCGACACAGAAACTCTCTGCACACCTGACTGAACTGACCAGTTCAGTCAGACCTGATCCCAGCCAGAACAATCAGTGCTTGAAAAAAGGCTGGGATGGCCAGGAATTGCAAGATCAAGGTATTCCATTGAGCAGTTTAGAATGCTTCTCCCCCCCCTTGTTTATTGCTGACAAGATCTTTGTCTGCATAGCTGTCTGCAGTGCGATCATAGAGAGGAAGGAGAAAACATTAGAGGGGTTACAGCAGGAACACAGATTGCAAAGAAAAGAACACATTTGGGTTCATTTATGCACTCAGCACCACAATAGGACAGTGTGGTTTAGGCTGCTGGCTTCTCTTTTGTCAGCCCAAGCTCAGCTGGTAGTGTCTGGGAATCCTTAAGCATATCTAGGTGCAAAATGGGGGAATAATCAGTATAGTGTTGAGAATGGCAAACACAGACAGTTACCATTGCAAATGAAACTTCTTCCTTCACTGGTAGGACTGTACCTATGACTGTCCTGTGAAATCTACTCCTTTCCATGGGAGTGTTAAGGAAGTCCAACAATAGTGTGGATGTTTGGACTAAAATGGCCGATGACTGATGCAGTCTCTCCTATCATATATACAGCCCTGTCAGTGTTTTCTTTAATTAAATAATGTCTAATGAAAACATACCATATGGTCTGGTTGTCCGCATGCAAGTCTGAAAGAACAAGGAACCGGAAGGTCATAACATCTAATACTGGCTATGACACTAACTCACTTTGAGGCCTTGGGTCACTTAGTCTCTCTCTCTCAGGCCCCCCTCCATAAAACAGGATTAATCCCTACTTACTGTTAGAGGTTTAATGATTAAGTAACTAATATTTTTAAAGCTCTGAATATGAAAGGGGCTAAGTATTAATTTTTTATTGTTGTGAGGGAGTTCACTCACCACTGGAGCACCTCCTCATGGTCAGGTGTGGCATAACGGTTCTCTCCCTCTCTGGTGCCCCCTGCTGACAGTCACTCCAGGGCTGCTGTGACCGCTTCCCATAATTTGGCCCTCTGGCTAGGTCACTATTTACACCACCCCTTCTGCGGTAACAAAGAGTCCAACCAAATAAACAGTCCAAACATCCAAAAAATCTTCAGCCCTAACGCCAGGCCCTATGGCCTTCATACCCTTCTCTCTGGGCTCCCTATAATCCCTGTCCCCCTCATCTCTGGACTCAAACCACCTTGCCAATGCTGCTAGGGAAACCTGGGCCCTCCCACTACTGGACCACATAACCAGCAGCCAAGGTCTGTTCAGTTCAATTCCTCACTGCTTCTTATCCAGAATCTCTCAGGCCTTCTTCCCCACAAGATCTCCAGGTTCACCCTTTGTTCATGGCCAAGACTCTCAGGACCCTCCACTGGAATCCCCCCCCCAAAAATGCCAAACCAAAATATATAAACAAAACCCACTTGACTTTATCTCTAGGGATGCCAGGAGTCCAGTTTTCAACCAGAATGTACAGTCAAAAAGGGACCCTGGCAGCTCTGGTCAGCACCGCTGTCTGGGCTGTTAAAAGTCTGGTTGGCAGTGCAGCGGGGCTAAGGCAGGCGCCCTGCAGCTCCCGAAAGTGGCCACCTGAGGTAAGTGCCGCCTGGACCCCAGCCCTGAGCCCCTTCTCGCACCTAAACTCCCTCCTGCAGCCTTCACCCCACACCCTCTCCCACACCCCAAACCCCTGCCCCAGTCCTGAGCCCCCTCCTGCACTCCGCACCCCTTGGCTCCAGCCCAGACCCCCCCATGCACCCCAAATCCCTCATCACTGGCCCCACTCCAGATCCCACACCCTCAGCCAGAGCCCATACCCCCTCCCACACTCCAACCCCTTGCCCCAGTCCTGAGCCCCCTCCTGCATTCCAAACCCCTTAACCCCAGCCCAGAGCCCCTTCATGCACCCCAAACTCCTCATCCACAGCCCCATCCCAGAGCCCTCACCCTGTCCCGCATCCTGAACTCCTCCCCACCCCAGAGCCCACACCCCTAGCTTGAGCCCATAGCCCCTCCCACACCCCAACCCCCTTCCCCAGTCCAGAGCCCCCTCCTGCACCCTGAACCCTTCATTTCTGGCACCCCAGCCAGAGCCCCTACCCCTGCCTAGTGAAAGTGAGTGAGCGTGCGGGAGAGTGAGCAATGGAAGGAGGAGGGATGGAGTGAGTGGGGACCAGGGCCTCAGAGAAGGAGCAGGGGGTAGGGCAAGGGTGTTCAGTTTTATGCAATTAGAAAGTTGGCAACCCTATTTACCTCCCTCTCAATTAGACATCTCTCAGACTTCTCTCCCTGGAAGTTCACTTCCTGTCCTTTTGTCAGGGCATCCCAGCACAGCCTGCTCCACTCCGGTGGCTGTTTTATGTCACTCCTGGCTTCTTGCCAGCCTCTTCTACTCAGATGAGGATTGCTAGGCTTGCTTTTACCCCTAATCTCTAATCCCAGAGATTGAAGGGGAGCACTCTCCCTGCAGCCCCCTTCTTGTTTAAGCTTCCTGCCTTCATAATTACCACCCAGCCCCTCCCCAGCTGGGCATCATCTCCAATGAAGCCTGGCTTTCCCCTCAGGTGCAGTCAGGTAGCAGACTTGGCCTCTCAGGCCCACGTTAACCCTTTCATCGCCTGTGTGGGGTATAGCCCCCAATCACAATTATTATTATGAATAAATCAGAGAAAAATGTAATATCTTGGTGTTGAAGAGATGGAGTGAGCCGTTTTGCTTGGCAGCCTTGTGCTTGTGAATTAAGTCTCTCCTCTCATGGCGAATACGATTTAAAGAGCTGATGAATGTGAATTGGAATTTTCTGCTGAAATACAGCATGGAACTCTTCCTTTAGAAGTCAAATTAATACAAATGGAGCATGAAATTGAAGTCAATAATTAGTAAATCAATCCCAATGAGAAGGTCTTGGCAGTTTGGGCCTTCAGGCTTTGTGCTAAGTGGTTCTCTGGACTGATAGGGGGAACACATTCTCTAGCTGCACTCCACAGCAGAGTTCAAAAGGCTTTACCTGAGGATATGACAATGTGATGAGTTAAGCCCTGACGAAAATAAAGACACTGCAAAGCAGATGGTTCAGCAGAGCCTGGCTCAAAGCAGCCTGCCAGAGAGCTCTGCAAAGCTCAGTGACAGGAACAAGTTGATTCTGTCTGAGCCATCAGTGCACTTGTCATCAGAGCCACAGTCTGATGAGTGGCTACTTGCTGATGTTTATTGCTGCTGTTGAACATGGAGTGAGGTCTTCAACTCTTAACCTTTCACTCTGAGTGTAAACTTCTGCATTTGAATCACACCATGTATCGGTTGCTCACATGCATCAACATGATTTATTTCACTAGAAAAGCAAACCCACATTTCAGGCCGTTCACATCACTGAACATTTTTTTAAATGGAGACCAGTTAACTTTTTTTGTTTGCTGAAGTGTTATGCAGCCCCAGGCCACACTGATAGGGCCTGATCCAGGGCCCATTGAAGACATTGGACAGACTCCCAATTGTCTTTGGATAATGAGGAAAGGGAACTCATTGAAAAACTATGCCTGCAGCCTGATGCACTTGTGGTTTTGTGGTCAGTGCTCTGTGCTGCACTTCTGCCTGTCTGGGTTTGGTTCCAATGTTTTTGGTGGATTTACTCTGCCTTTACATTGGTGTAAATGAAATTGAGTTTCTCTGGCTGTGTGAAATGTGAAAACAGGGTGTTCATTCCCAGAAGGAGGGGGATGGCTTGTGTTCCTCAGTAGTGCCACACAAACTGTCTTGACGTTGAAGTCAGTAATAAACCACTTAAGCTGTTTATTAAGGCCCCAGTTTTTCCCTAAAAACCATTTAGAGGGGAACAAGGTAGTAAATCCTACCCCCTGCAGGTTTTGACATGTGGCCATTGGGTCCCATGTCCCCCCCCCCCTCCAGAAAACTGTGGTATAGGCAGGAGGCAGGGCTGAAAAAATACATATGTGTTCATGAGCTGCAAGGAATACCCAAGCCAGTGGCTCTGCAGCAGGTGCACTCAGTACCTCCTCCTCCACACTCCATTCCAGCCACCTCAGTAATGGCTGGTGGATGCCAGTGGCTGCAGACAACGCTACATGACTCTTCTGGGAGGAGTCACAGAGCAGACAGGGCTGGTTAGTGCCACACATGGCAGCACTAACAAATCCACAATTGTAACATAGACTGTCATTGGTTCTTCCCTCTGCTCTTTGGTCGCTCCCATTATCAGCGTGTTCCTTTTTGTGATGTGGAGAAGATTCTGACAACTGTTCAAAGGTGGGAAACATCCTACATCGTCAGCTTGTGGCATGATCCTTCTGCGATATCCTACAGTTTCGGTCCTGTCCATGTCACACAGCATATGCTGGCGGTGGCAGGGAGGGGTGCAAAGCACATACTCCTACGTAGTAGTAGTAGTAGTACTGGATTACAGTAGCACTTAGAGGCCCCAACTGAGATCAGAGCCCTAGTGAGCTAGGTACTGTACATTCAAATAGTAAGAGAGATTCCCCACCTTTAGGGTCTCACAGGCAGACAAATGGTGGTGTGGTGTTCAGTAGTCACTCAATGACCAGGAGCCTAACAGGGTTCTTCTCCGTTTAGTGTCTGAGCTCTCACTGATCAGCACTGCATAACATGAGCTATCATAGCGACTGGTTCCAACCGACTCCTGCCATTGCTTCTTTGCCTCAGTGTGACTTTGAGAAATGTCACTTCTTCTCATTTACTGGAAACGTCATATCCTCGACTTTCCCGGGCCTGTTCAAAATTGTATAATCAATATCGGCAGAGTTTAGGATTGCTGGCCATAAAGCAGGATCTGATATATCAATTTCTGGTGTGCCATTTTTCTCATTGCTGTTTCTGTCATTATGTGAGGCAGATTCTTCTTTATCGTTTCTCTCCTTTTCACGTAAACCAGATTTTTCTTTATCATTACTTTCCTTTTCATGTGAGCCATGTTCTTCTTTATCATCACTCTCCTTTACACCACCAGGAAAACTGGACGATTCTCCCTCACTTTCCTCACAGTTCCAGTCCCTATCTTCAAGTAAATTTGCTAATTCCTTAGTAATAGGACTTCCATCATTTACGTGTCACTCCTCAATTTCTTCTGCACTGGGATGATCGCTACTGCCTAAAACCCAGTCTATGTTGTTCTGTTTCAGATGTTTTCCCATCAAATTTGCTCCTTGTTGCAAACTAGATAGCAATTGAGATTTTCACTTTCTAAACTGAGCTCCTGAAGGCTTCTTCAGGGGCATCTTTTATTTTCTGTGGGTGAAAACAGACCGTATTAGGGAGAGCAAAAGTCGTAGAAAGTCATCAAACATTACGTGTTAAGCATGGCAAAAGGAGTAAGAGTATTTCTTTTATATTGTTGTGAAGATAGGAGTTTGATAGATATCTCTGGCATCTCATTAAATATGTTCTTTATAAGTTGCTACTTATACTCTTCAAGTCTTAAAACACAAGTACACTTTCACAATTACACAATAAAATAAGGTTCACAATATCGCAGCTGGGATCTCACTTCACTTCACTTCATTCTTATATCTCACTGACTTATATGCCCCACCCCTTATATATCCGTGAGGGCATGACTGACAACATTCTAGGAGATTCAAGGAAAATGTAGTTCTCAGAAAATCTGGAAGTTTCCACAAGATTCTATAAAGGTCCAGAACATTTTAGGAGATCCATGAAAAAATTCCACATACAGAATACCTGAAACATTTTACTTCAAACCTTCTATTTTCCCTTTGGTCACTAATAACAAAAACAGCACCCCGAGCCCAGCGCCTTCCAACCCCAGCACCCCAGGCAGTTGTCTGGGTCACCTGTCCCTAAATCCGGCCCTGCCTAGTTACCCTTTAAGGGTGTGACATGTGGGATCAGATTGAAGGCATGGCATTACCTTCAGCTACTTGAGAAGTGTGAGTAGGGCCCAGCAGTATCCTCCGAGCAGGGCATGCCTGAATGCTATTAAGAAAAGATCTTTCCCGTAATGGAAGGGTGAAAGCTTCGTAAAAGAGTCTTTGTCTTTATAAGTTGTGTTTTGACAATTATGTTTATGATATGCAATTGCAGTGTTCATGCACAGCTGTGATTCACCATTAGCCAGTCAGGCCCAATTTGTGTTCAGGGTTATGCATACCACAGAGATGAGATAAAGGTGTCTGCAGATAAAAAATCAATACAGCGAGGACTTAGTGCGAGGTAAAAGGGTGTGTGTACAATGTTGTTTGTTTTCACGTTGCAGGGTAACTAAATTCACCTTTCGTTGAACAGAGAGTCTAACAGCTAGACAACTTGTCTCTAAATAAGCTAGAGCACTCCTGGCAACATCCTATCCTCTAACCCCATTGTTATTTCTTTAAGCAGTGCTGCATATCCTTGATCACCCAATTTCCCCCTCTCTAGACCCTTATAGAGAGTTTTCAGCTGAAGGCCCACTTTGTGCAGTAAACCTCTCTGCTTTGACAACCTAATCAGGCTCATGACAGGTCAGCAATAGTGATGTGGTGAAAGGGGGCTCTTTGACAACCCTGGGAGCCTTTGGCTAAAATTCTACAGCTACACTGAAAGGAAGATTGGGGTGATTTCTCTGCCTCTCGGGCAATTCGTTCCCTCTCTGTATACTGCTGAAATGGCTGCTAGAAATGGCCTATCCCTGAAGCGCATACAAATTTCTTCTGGAAAGCAGTTTTTGTGTCTTTAGGATGGTCTAGATTGCCCCAATGGCAGGGATTTTCCAAAAGTTTCCCTGGTCCCTTACAAGATAGTCACTTTCACTTCCTCGCTCTTCACCATCCCCCATCTCTCCTTCCCCTTCTCCCTCCCCGCAGTTCAAATGACCCAAGCTGCAGACGTTGCTAAGTTATACACGTATACTCAGTACATCATTCAGGAACAAAGCATAAACATTTCCAGCAAAGGAACTTGGTATAAGTTTGTTTGCCAAGTGTGATTGCCTTCTTCATTTATGGTGATGAAAAAAAAACAAATGAATAGCTTCCCCTGTTCCTTACGCTTCTTCGTTGGAGGGTGGCCACCGTCTTGGCTGGCACATTGGGGATTGAACTAGGGCCCCTCCAGAACTAAAACCTGAGGTGCTATAGCTAGAGAATCAAGCCACCTTAGCTGCTGCTTGTAACAAATGGTATCCTCTGGGGATCAGCACAGCAGGGGGACTTGTAACGCACGCTCCCCACTGGGTTGCATCCGCACAGTCCTGAACAAGGTAGAAGGTGTTTTATCACATGTTAAGCGGGACCATTCTGCAGAAGCCCATCATTCTAATCTTGGCAATACATTACTGGTCAGCACATGGAGAGGAAGCATTGACCGAACACCCAAGTATTGCAGAAACATGTGCTGGACTGCAGGGACTCAGTGTCCTGAGGTACTTTCTTGCAGAAGAGATCTAGTGGCACTTTTGCAAAAGGAGGGGCGTTTCGCCCTCTGCGACTCCAGTATTGTGCCAAGTCCACAATGCAGTTCCCAATCTGCTCCTGTGCAAACTCTACAGCTTATTGGACTGACCAAGCACAGGTCTGATTCTAGCCTTTGCCTCAGCAGCCACATGCCATGCTTGCAACACAGAGGCTGTAAGTGAGCTCTGAGGGGTGGCGTGAGAATTCCTGCAGCACAGGGCTAATGTTAGTGGCCCTACGCTCCCCATCGTCCCACCTGCCGGGCAGAAAGGGGCGTGTCAGAAATGGGAAGATGAGTAGCCATAGCACTCGCTGCCCTAAAGATTTTAGACTGCAGTGCAGCCTGCGGGCAAAGGAAAGGCAGCCTCCGGTTAGAGCAGCTCCTGAGGTTGCTCTGACTTAGAGTGGGAGAGGGAGGAGTCACATCAGCCCAGAGTCTGAATAGCTCAACGGTGGCATAAAGCCATCTTTGCTGCCCCTACCCTGGGCTCTGTGGAGACACAGCCAAAGGACCTGGCCCTACTATTATCCGCAATGTAGCTGACACCTCCCTCCTGGCTGACAGCATTTTAAAAATCAAGTACAGCATCACGGACTAACACATCAGGCACTGACCCCGTGTTTATTTGCTTTCTCCATTTACAGGACTGAATAAGGAATGTTAATGGGAAATTGTTTAAGCACAACTGGCAAAAGTTAAACTCATGAATGAGAGGTCTTGGAACAGTTTTGTTTAAAATTTCCTTTTTTCTTCATAAACTGAAATCAGTTTCCCTAATGAAACCTCGGGCTTTCAAATCCAGCCTCACTGCACGATTGTTATCGTTTTCCTGAATAAACAAAATACTTTATACCTTCTACTTGAGGCCCGGCCTCCCCTGATATGCAGGAGAAAGTCGTGCCATTTGAAATGCTGCCCCCTGCACAAAAGCAAATGTAAGCCGAAAACTGTGAGAACGTGGCTGTTTAATCCTTGCTCTTTTCTCAGACTGCCGGGTGGTAATGAAACCTGACATATCTTATTGCCTTCCCTGGATGGTTTCCTGATTGCAGGGCCGTACAAAAAATAACCTAACAAAGCAGAAATGGGACCACTCCAGAGATGATGGGCCTGAGGCTGCAATGCCTCCATCCCGTAAGCAGCCCCACTGCCTGCTCACACATGGAAGGATGTGCAGGATCCTGCCTTTGTACTCATGCTAATAACAAAGGGCTTGACTGTTTGTGCCACCAACTCTAAGGGGTGGTACAGAGTACCCTGGGGTGGAGGGTGGGGGTACAGAGTACACCACCAGGAGGAGCAATGGGAAGATTGTAATTCAGTAAACACAAATCCACAAGTGCTGCTCCCTGAATAGGGCATGCATGTCGCACTGGTCATTAGCCTGGCACCGAATGTTCCCCTTGCCATGCTGACCCTGCTCTGTAGCCTATTGCAGAAGGGGAAGGCATGGCCCTGCTCCAACCCATCCCTTCCAGCTGCGCTGATCCCCATGGGCAAGTGGAAGGGTGCAGTCCCCAGAGTGTGAAGTGCTGTTGTGTGCTGCCATTGAGCAGCGGTTGTATGAAGGGAAGCTTTTTGCATGCCCTGCTGTCTGAGCAGCACAGAATCTGGCCACAACTGGGTAACACACCAATAGCCGAGTTAGTTCTGACTCCCCAAAGGCTGGGTCCTGCTCCCGTTGCTCAATAGGAAATTCACTGGGGAGGGGGCAGGACTGAGCCACAGTTTCCTGTTGAACATCTCCTCTGCACTAGTAAAAAAGAACAGAACACTAAATATAAACATGCGCTGATATGCTGGAGCTAGTGTGACATCTTCTAGACACACATGGTTTCAATTAAGGTTTATAGTGGCAACAACAAAATGCAGTGACTCCATTAAGCATGTGCGCTTCTTGAGAGTTCAGTACAGGTTTTTGATTTGTATATGTGTTTAGGGTCCAGTCCAGTGCTTGTGGGGGCCTTTTCATTTACTCCAGTAGGTGGTGGATCCATGTCCAAGCCTGTGGCAGTGCTGGGAACTGAATGGACGTCTTCTGAGTGGAGTGCCTGTACCAAAGCACTGTCTTTGTTCCTCAGTAAATTGTGATTATGAACCAGTAGCATGCCTGATTATTCTGATTACTGTTCAGAATTTGTCTATATAATTAAGGAAGAGGATGGGTCAAAAAGGAAGTTTAGGAAAGCCTGTAAAATCCCTCTTTTCCTTCTTTCTATAATTCTGGAAGCTAAATGTTTTGGGTTTTTTTCCCCCCATCCATCCTGTTGCATTTGTATTGTTGTCACACTTATCTGAAAACCAAAATGTAGCTTAAATCCAAGTAAGGTACATAAGCAGCAGCAGCAACCAATCTTATGGGAACTACACCTCCAGTGCCAGACCATGAGCTGGATTGGTATTACACAATCCAGTTTGCTCAGCTGCTGGGAAGCAGGAAAGCAGTTCCTGCTCACAATATTTTTAATCGCTAGCAAATGGTGATGTCTGTTAATGAATAACATCCAGTTCTCAAGAAACCACAGCCCTTTTATGACCTAAAGACTAAATGCCCCTGTGCCCTGGCAGGTGGTCCATATAATTTGTCTTCACACCAAGAGCCCAACTTTGCTAGGGGGAGGGAGAGCTCAGTGGTTTGAGCATTGGCCTGCTAAACCCAGGGTTGTGAGTTCAATCCTTGAGAGAGCCAGTTAGGGATCTGGGGCAAAAATCAGTACTTGGTCCTGCTAGTGAAGGCAGGGGCAGGGCTGGCTTTAGGCACTAGCTGAGCAAGTAGGTGCTTGGGGTAGCCAAGGGGAAGTGGCAGAACATCAGGCTCTTCAGTGGCAATTTGGTAGAGGGTCCCTGTCCCTCTCAGAGGGAAGGACTTGCTGCCAAAGAAGAAAGTGGAGCTGCTGGCAATCACAGCTTTTTTTTTTTTCCCCGCTGCTTGGGGCGGCAAAAACCCTGGAGCCGGCCCTGGGCAGGGAGCTAGACTCGATGACCTTTCAGGGGTCCCTTCCAGTTCTGTGAGATAGGTATTCATGTGAGCAATCTTTACTCACAAAAACGCATTTACATTGCTGTCTCTGGGACTGCTTACATGAGGAAGACTTGTGGCATCAAGCCCCTCTAGGATAGTTTCATATCTGTTTGGTTACACTTTAAGGCCTCATGCACTGACTTTTCTTTCAAAAATTGGATGCCACTTTGCCCAACCCCCTGGGACTGTACATTAGTCAGTAGAATTGCTCCTACTTTCCTCCTAACCAGGCACTGAAACTTCACTTAGGGGTAGGTCTACACTTACCTCCGGGTCCGGCGGTAAGCGATCGATCTTCTGGGATCGATTTATCACGTCTTGTCTAGTCACGATAAATCGATCCCGGATCGATCCCAGAAGTGCTCGCTGTCGACGCTGGTACTCCAGCTCGGCGAGAGGAGTACGCGGCATCGATGGGGGAGCCTGCCTGCCGCGTCTGGACCCGCAGTAAGTTCGAACTAGGGTACTTCGAATTCAGCTACGTTATTAACGTAGCTGAATTTGCGTATCTTAGTTCAAAGTGGGGGGTTAGTGTGGACCAGGCCTGAGATTCAAGTACTCACCCCATAATGAGAATTGTTTTCTCACTAAACTCTGTGGCCCAATCAGTGACCTCTGTCTTTTTAACACTTCAGAGCCACGTGTCTTTTGGCATCCAAATTCTATTCAGTTCTGGGTAATAAGCCTTCATTTTATTGATTTCTGCTGCATCTCTATTCAGGATAAATAGTAAGGGATAAAGAGCTATGTGTCACGTTGAAAATCCAGCCCTAATAATGATTGAATGCCCCCTCAGGGGTTCATAAGAAGTCAAAGACAACAGAAGCACCAATTACGAAGCTTTGCACTTCATTTACTGCTGGGGGAAGAAAAGGTTAATTATCTAACAATAAAACGACTGTATTCACTGAGGGTGGGTGGGCGGGTGAGGGGTTGTTCTGCTTCATTCTGAAACAAACAAGGTTGTGATCTATGATGTTAAGACATTGGAGCTGAATAGGGAACTGTCCAGTGCAATCTATCGTGCACAGCCAAATCAAACTGCATTGCAAAAAACTCTTGACCAAAATAAATGGGCTATATAACGTCTTTTATTAAACCTAGTCTGGTTACGACACAGGGCATTAAAACCAACAGGTGTGTAGAAGAGTCAGACATTCTCACGCTCTCTTAGTTACTCATATACAAGTACATGCACAAGTTCAAATGACTTACTGTAAAATCACTAGAGATAAGACCATGGCACCAGTTTGAACCCAGTGCTGAGCTTTCCTAAAGCAGCTGAATTTCAGTTTTCCTTTTACGGATATAGGAGCCAATTACAAAGTTTCAAGCTGGATACAAACCTCCTCCCCAAAGATCTGTGGTGTTTGGATTCATTTTGGGGACCTCCTTACAATTAATCCTATATAAATTAGCAGTTGGCAAACCTCAAAAGATTTAGAGGTTTGGATAAACACCATGGGTGGCGGGTGAAGCCCCCAGCCCTGCCCCAGCAGCCCGAGGCCCCACCCCTGCCCCCCGCCGGAGGCCCGGGCTGCACCCCCACGACTGGAAGAGTCCTGCCAGCCTGCCCCAGCTTCCCCAAGTCACTGGCCAGCCCACCCCAGCTGCATGGGCCAGCCCAGCCCCCGGGCTACTGGCTGGCCTGAGCATGGGGTCGTCGGCTGCCCCAAGCTGCCCCAGGCCCCTGGCCGCCAGCATGAGCCCCGAGCTTCAAGCTGCTCACTGGCGCTGAGCACCCGCCAGCTTCAGGGGAGAGGGGGAGCAAGGGTGGGGCCTCAGGACGGAGCGTGGGTGGCGCCACAGCCTGGGTTATGGGAGGCTTAGCCTCCCCTAGCCTTTGATACCTGCCGCCCACATCCAAAAGTAGAGGAGCTAGATTCACCATTGGGAAGGCCATTTGCATCCTATTGCGCCCCTGGGGACAGCTGCGCTAGGGGAGGAAAGATTCACCACCAGGGGTTCGGACATGGGAGCCCCGTCAGTGCTGCTGACTGAGCACATCTCCATATAGCTTAACCTTGCCCCTCCTTAACCTGCCCCACTCATTTTGAGGGCTGAGCCAGACACCTTAGGACAGGGGTTCTCAACCTGGGGGTTGGGACCCCTCAGGGGGTCGCAAGCTGTCAGCCTCCACCCCAAACCCCGCTTTGCCGCCAGCATTTATAATGGTGTTAAATAGGTAAACAAGTGTTTTTAATTTATAAGGGGGGGGGTCGCACTCAGAGGCTTGCTATGTGAAAGGGGTCACCAGTACAAAAGCTTGAGAACCACTGCCTTAGAGTCTCACAGAGAGGAGGGGTTCCAATCGGTTACATTTGAAGAACATGGTGGTGCATTGATTAAGCAGTAATTCCTGGGACACGGGTTAATAGTTAGAGCAGGAGACTGGGAGTCAGAAGTCGGGGTTGTATTCCTCTGTCACAGACGTGAGTTAAGCCTTTAATGTGGGGCTTGCGTGGTGCACAGAGCCTGGAACAGGCACGCTATACAGGTGCTTTGTTCCCCAAAGTGAAATGTTATTAGTTGCACTGAGCAAATGTTTTAATGTCCAACAATACCATGTGCTTTAAAGTATCTTATATATGAGCTTCTCAAAGCACTTTGCAAGCATTCGTTAATTCCCACAGCACCCTTCTGAAATAGCAAGGGGAACTAGTCTCATTCTCATTTGACAAATGAGGAAACTGAGTCACAGAGATGGTCACATAACCCCCTCAGGATCACATAACAAGTCTGCGGCAAAGCTGGGAAGAGAAGCCAGATGTCCCTGACTCCAAGTCACATGCCTTAACCACAGGACGACTCTTGTGCTTAAAGAAGCAGCTTCAAAGCCAACAATGAACTAACAAACAGAGCTTATGTTTTCAGCGAACATTGTGCTAAATATTTCTGTGAACAAAAGTTTGATTTATGTAGCTATCCTTGCACCAGGCTAAAAATGAATCCCACTGTATCCTTATGTATGTTTGCCATGGGCAAAAATACAGAGATCCAAAAATATACTGACTATAAGGGTAGAATTTCAGCAACTTTTAGTGTCTGCAATGGGTGTCCCTGTTAGTTTACAGGAGTCTGCAATAGTAATATGGTTTAATTCACTTGGAGTAATTCCTTTGTTAACCCTTTCTCCCTGTGACCTGAGTCTCAGTCCTCATGTGTGAACGTCAAAGAATGCAGTCAGCTCCCATGGTTTAAACAGACACTAGCTGGCTTTAGCATGGGCCCTGTAAACCTGCTTTGTCTGCATAGTTGGCTGGCAATGGAAAGGCTAAGTGCAAACCTGAGAGACTTTAAGGAACTTGGCTAAATCTGGAGTTTGAATAGAGAAGGTCCAGTAAGTCAGGATCTCCCGCTCGCTCCATAGTATGTGTGTGTGCACAGTATAGACGAGATAAGTCTTTGAGATCTGGGGCTGATATTCAGAGGTGCTTCAGTGAGAGCTGCAGGTGTCCTGCATGACTGAAAATGCATCTTGTTTTATGGAAGAACTGTTGTTAACAAATGTAGGATCTGACTGTAGGCAGCTGATGTTGCTTTTAATGTTTATGCGCTACAAAAATTGCTTCATTCAGATGTAGTTTCTGTAAATTTGCTGTACAGAGGCAAAACCAGCCAGTCCCCCACTTCCTCCAGCAATGACGCAGAGTTTATTTACCACATCTGAGTCTTGTCATTTGAAATGTAATATGTGTTTGCTAATAAAACTCAGGAAATTTGGGGGATTTTTTTTTTATTTCTATCCTTTGCTAATGGCTAGAAGCAACATATTGACATGTTCTGTGCAGCGTCTGAGCATAAACTAACACTGGAGCTCTTTGTTCATAGGATAGTTTCTTTTCCTTAAGAGAAGCCATCATTATAAAAGCTTGTAGTACACATTCAGGACCTTTATGAGTCATGCCCAGTTGTTATTGTTTTTTACAAGTGGCTGCAGGTTTAACGTTCTGTAGCTGGAAGTGGGCAAGTGAATTTGTGAAATATTGGCACCTTCAACTATTAATATTTAGATATAGCAATGGTGGTTGCAATGAGAGAAGGCTGGAATGGGATAGTTATACAAGAAAATAGGTCTATTCTTGCATGCTATTATTTAACTCAGTATATCTTCCCCACTGGTGTGGGAAATGCATTGGAGTTATATACATACCAATGCTACACTCCTGCGAACTACATATTTATATGCAGAGTGTACACGGATCTGAATATAAAGTTCCTGTTTAGTCCCTTGCTTCTGAGCTGGCAAATGCACGGGAAGCATCTTCAGCCTCTTGGAGAGGGAGGTCCTTGTGGTGTTCTCTAAATACCACACAGGGTAGCTCAGGAATGTCTTCACACGTCCAATAAAGAACTACATCCAGTGCTCCTTGAATGGAAAGCTGATTTGGTCAACATAGGGGTAAAAAGGAAGACAGGAAAGTTGTGGAGATTCCTGGGGCTTCCAAAGGCACTTGAAGGAGTGAAATATTCCCCTGCGCTCCCCATCCCAAAACCCACACAAAACTATGTACAGTGTGGGATGCTACTTTTACCTTCCTTGGGCTGCAATGAAGGGAGGGATCATGAGACCACATATCTTGGCTTTACTAAAATAATCCCAGTTTTTCATATAATGTTCTGGTATTCCAAGATATTTTGAGACTCCTGAAATGGTCTGGCTTTTCATTGCATCAGTCAAGATCATCACTTTGTGAAATATGTTGTAAAAGGCGTAGAGTTTAGTGAGTGTTTACCAGGAAAGCACCATTCAGTGGAATGAATGTTCACTGTTTGGGAAGAGAAAAGTCAAATGAGTTTAGATCCTATTCCCAGCTCTTTTGCTCAAAGTGAATGTTAACAACAATTGTTCAGTATTTCATGCTAAACGTATTCAGGGCATGCAGTCTGGGATTTTCCAAAAAGCTGTAGGGGAGTTACATGTCTAGACTCCATTGATATTCCATGGAAGCTGGATGGTTCAGTAACACCCTTAGGTTGTGTGACAATCTCAAGCTCTATTACTGGAAAAACTCCTCCATTCTCAGAAATATATCCAGTTGCGGCTGAGTCAGAGATTGGCAGGAGAAGCAATAACATGGTTTTTCAAATAAAAGATTCATAGGCTATGCCTACACTGCAATTAAACACCTATGGCTGGCTTGTGTCAGCTGACTCGGGCTCACAGGGCGCAGGCTATGGAGCTGTTTAATTGCAGTGTTAGACATTTGGGCTTGGGCTGGAGCCCTGAGAATCCAGAGCCAGGCTCCAACCCAAATCGGAATGTCTACATCACAATTAAACAGCCCATAGCCCACACCCAGTGAGCCCAAGTCAGCTGACACGGGACAGCCGCAGGTGTTTGAGTGCAGTCTAGACATACACATAGAGTCTAAGGCCAAAAGGGACCATTGTGATGATCTACTCTGACCTCCTGTGTACCACAGACCATAGAACTTCCCCAAAATAATTCCCTGAGTGTATATTTTAGAAAAACATCCAGTCTTGATTAAAAAATTGTCAGTGATGGAGAATCCACCTCAACCCTTGGTAAATTGGTTCAATGGTTTATTACTTTCACTGTTACAATATGATTCCTTATTTCCAGTCTGAATTTGTCTAGCTTCAACTTCCAGCTATTGGATAGTACTATATCATTCTCTGCTAGATTGAACAGCCCATTATGATATATTTGTTCCCCGTGTAGATACTTATAAACGGTGATCAAGTCACCCCTTAACCTTCTCTCTGCTAAGATGAATAGATTGAGCTCCTTAGTCTGTCACTATAAGGCAGGTTTTCTAATCCTTTAATTGTTCTCATGGCTCTTCTCTGGACTCTCTCCAATTTATTAACATCCTTCTTGAATTGTGGGCACCAGAACGGGACAGAGTATTCCAGGAGCAGTCAAGCCAGTGCCAGATCCAGACGTAAAATAACCTCTCGACTCCTTCTCGAGATTCGCCTGTTTCGGTGCCCCAGGAGCACATTAGCTCTTTTGGCCACAGTATCACACTGGCAGCTTATGTTCAGCTGATTATCCACCATTTAAGAGGCACTGCTTCCCAGGATAGAGTCCCGCATTTTGTAAATATGGCCTGCATTCTTTATCTACATTTACATTTGGCTGTATTAAAATGCATATTGCTTGCTTGCACCCAGCTTACCACTCAATCAGTGACCTGTCTCTTCACTATTTACCACTCCCTCAATTTTTGTGTCACATGCAAACTTCATCAGTGATGATTTTATGTTTTCTTCCAGGACATTAATCACCTGGATCAATCGGTCTTCAGCTGTCGTTAAGTCTGTGCCGATCACAACACATCCGCCATTCTTCTCGCATTCTTGCCTTTCTTCTCCATGTTCATCTGAAACGTTTAGCAATGTCATCTTCCCATCTTCTTGGAGGCCGACCAGGTGGTCTTTTCTGTTCTCGCGGGTACCACTCAGTAATGATTGTGGTCCACCTATTGTCCGTGAACCATGCCCACCCATTGTATCTTATTATATCTGCTTTCCGTGACAATATCTTTCACACCACTGCGTTCTCTAATCATTTCATTTGGGATACGATCCAGAAGGGAAATTCCCAACATAGCTCGTTCCATTGCCCTTTCAGCTACCGACAGCCGCTGTTCTTCTCTCTTTGTCAGTGTCCAGGTTTCACTTCCATACAGCATGGCTAGCAGCACTGTTGAATTGAAGATATTTGTATGTGTGGTCTTGTCGATTTTTCCTTTGAGGATGTCCTTGATGGAATTAAACGGACACCATCCTGCCCAAATCCTTCGCGAGAGTTCTCCGTTCATGTCTTGGCGCATATTAACTTCTTGGCCCAAATATACGTACTGTTCCACTTCTTCAATTTCTTCTCCTGTTACTATTCGGGCTTTTCTTAAGACGTCTGATCACATGTATTTCGTTTTGCAACGGATCATTTTCAGACCGACCTGACTGCTTTTCTTGTCAAGTCTTCGTAGCATGCTCTGTAGTTGGTTGGTGCTTTTGGCGATTAGCACGATGTCGTCTGTGAATCTGAGATGAGATAATTGTTCTCCATTTATATTAACACCACTCCTCCAATTGATCTTGTTCATAACCATTTCAAGGCAGGCGGTAAATAGTTTTGGTGAAATCGTATCTCCTTGCTTTACACCTTCCTCGATTGGGATGTGGAGGGGAGTTTCGAGGAGAGTAATGTCTGTTGTACATCCAGTATTCACTTCCTTCAACAAACTGATGTACTGCGTGTTAATGCCCTGCTCTGTGAGCCCCTTTAATATTGCGTTGAACTTGACGCTATTGAAGGCCTTTTCATAGTCGACAAAAGCAATGCACGGCGGGAGTTTGTATTCCCTCGCTCTTTCTAGGAGCTGGCTAAGGGTAAATATATGGTCAATCGTGCTGAAATTTCTTCGAAATCCTGCCTGCTCTCTCGGCTGTTGTTCATCCAGACTCTGCCAGAGTCTGTTCGTTATCACCTTTGTAAAGAGTTTATAGATATGAGAGAGCAGGCATATAGGGCGATAGTTCTTAAGATTTTCTCTATCCCCCTTCTTGTACAGCAAGATGGTATTCGACTCCTTCCAGCTTGATGGTATTTTTCCTTCTTCGAGATATCGACTGAATCTTAAAGCGAGAGCCTTCCAAAGTTTTTCGCCTCCTGCAGAAATCATTTTGGATGTTATTCCATCTTTGCCTGGAGTTTTTCCCTTCTTCTTCTGGTGTAGTGCGCTTCAGACTTCACTGACGATTACTGGGGGGACGCGTTCTTCTGACTCTTGGAGCATTGGGAGAGGGACGTTGATTCTTGATTTGAACAGTTCTGTATAGAAGTCCTTGTAGACCTCCTCCATCCCTGCTCTGTCAATTACTGTCTATCCATCCTTGTTCTTCAATGCTGTTACGCTCAATCTATACAGCACCAATTCCCGCTTGTATGTCCTGAGGCTCTTGCATGATTCAGCTATTTTAAGGAGCTTTTCTTTCCAGAAGTTCTCAAAGTCATCCTTTAGTTTTTGCCGTATAAGCTTGCACAGAGCGGAGTACTCGAGGTTGTTATCCGAGCTCCTTTTCATATTTCTCCGCTTCTCTAACAAGCTTTTTGTTTCGTTCAAGATTCTTCCCTTTGCCTTCTTCATCTTTTCAATTTCAGCTGCTTTTATACAACGTCTTAGCTTGTCAGCAAAGATACTATAGTCCTTGTCACACTTTTCTGTCTGGCTCCAGTCAAACCCAGAAATTGCTTTCTTCAGCTTTGCTTCATCGAATGTCTTTGGGTGCTGTTTCTTGTTTGCCATCTGTAAAGCTTTCTTTTCCACTACTTCATCGAAAATCAACTTCGCTCTAAGCAGGCGATGGTCACTGCCGGTGTTGAAGGGCTGCACCACAGAGACATCTTGAACGATGTGCCTTTTATTGACTAAAATATAGTCGATTTCATTCTTACTCTTCGCGTTTGGCGCGATCCACGTCCACCTTTCTGCAATCTTCTTTTTGAACCAGGTGTTTGCCACGTACAGTTCTTTCATTTCTGCCATCGTTACCAGCCTCTCTCCTCTTTCATTTCTTTCGCCGCTGCTGTATCTCCCTATGAACTTTTTGCCTGACCTTAGCGTTGAAATCTCCCATCGTGACAGTGTAAGTGGATTTTTGCGCGAGGGCTCTTTTGAGCGCTTGGTAGAATTCTTCCACTTCTTCGTCCTCACTTGCACTTGTGGGAGCGTAGGCCTGGATGACCTTGAGGATAGCTTTTGACTCCATCTGAAGATGCAGCACACCAATATGTGATGTTATTAGCTGGCATGATATGACTTTTGAAACCCAATCCTTACTAACGATAAATCCGACTCCTCCAACGTTTCTAGCGCCGTCTCCCCTTCCGAGCCTCACAGTGCTTCCATCCTTCCAGTTGACTTCCAACTCCTTCTTTCGTCAGGTTTCGCAGATACCGAGGATATCGCATATTATCCTTTTCTTCTCCTCCATCAGATGGTTTAACATTTCCTCCCTCGCCAGCGACCTACAATTGTAAGTACACACAGTGAGGGTTGTCCTTTTCCATGTTGTACTAGCACCTGACATTTTTAGCAACCTCTTGTCACTCAATTTTCACTCCACCACCGAAGAATGGTTTGATGACACGCAGGGAACTAAGACCCATTTACTCATGTTGTTTTAACCTTTATCTTTAAGCCATCCCACTAGGTGGGCAGGCATATGTACTTCCTCAAGCTTAGCTAGCCTTCAACCTCTAAGGAGAAGGAAAAACGCTCTTTCCTCTGACAGGTTTCAGAGTAGCAGCCGTGTTAGTCTGTATCCGCAAAAAGAACAGGAGTACTTGTGGCACCTTAGAGACTAACAAATTTATTAGAGCATAAGCTTTCGTGGACTACAGCCCACTTCTTCGGATGCATATAGAGTGGAATAAATATTGAGGAGATATATATATACACACACACACACATACAGAGAGCATGAACAGGTGGGAGTTGTCTTACCAACTTGATAGAGATCTTGTAGGTGCTTGTCTCTATCTGAGGGATTGGAGCAAATGCGGTTATATCTTAGAGCTTGGCTGTAGACAATGGATCATGTGGTGTGTCCTGGATGGAAGCTGGAGGCATGTAGGTACTTACCTTACCACATACCTTACCACGATCCATAGTCTACAGCCAAGCTCTAAGATATAACCGCATTTGCTCCAATCCCTCAGATAGAGACAAGCACCTACAAGATCTCTATCAAGCATTTTTAAAACTACAATACCCACCTGCTGAAGTGAAAAAACAGATTGACAGAGCCAGACGAGTACCCAGAAGTCACCTCCTACAAGACAGGCCCAACAAAGAAAATAACAGAACACCACTAGCTGTCACCTTCAGCCCCCAACTAAAACCTCTCCAGCGCATCATCAGAGATTTACAACCTATCCTGAAAGATGATCCTTTACTCTCACAGATCTTGGGAGACAGACCTGTCCTCGCTTACAGACAACCCCTCAACCTAAAGCAAATACTCACCAGCAACCACACATCACTGAACAAAACCACTGACCCAGGAACCTATCCTTGTAACAAAGCCCGATGCCAACTCTGTCCACATATCTATTCAAGTGACATCATCATAGGACCTAATCACATCAGCCATACCATCAGGGGCTCGTTCACCTGCACATCTACCAATGTGATATATGCCATCATGTGCCAGCAATGCCCCTCTGCCATGTACATTGGCCAAACCGGACAGTCTCTCCGCAAAAGAATTAATGGACACAAATCTGACATCAGGAATCATAATACTCAAAAACCAGTGGGAGAACACTTTAACCTGTCTGGCCATTCAATGACAGACCTGCGGGTGGCTATCTTACAACAGAAAAACTTCAAAAACAGACTCCAACGAGAGACTGCTGAGCTGGAATTGATATGCAAACTAGACACAATCAACTCAGGATTGAATAAGGACTGGGAATGGCCGAGCCATTACAAACATAGAATCTATCTCCCCTTGTAAGTATTCTCACACTTCTTATCAAACTGTCTGTACTGGGCTATCTTGATTATCACTTCAAAAGTTTTTTTTTCTCTTACTTAATTGGCCTCTCAGAGTTGGTAAGACAACTCCCACCTGTTCATGCTCTCTGTATGTGTGTATATATATCTCCTCAATATATGTTCCACTCTATATGCATCCAAAGAAGTGGGCTGTAGTCCACGAAAGCTTATGCTCTAATAAATTTGTTAGTCTCTAAGGTGCCACAAGTACTCTTGTTCTTTCCTCTGAGAGAGCAATCCCCCTCCTTGGATTAGATAGTCCGACACCTTTGTAGCATGGTTAAACCTACCAGGGCATATGCCCCGCTACCATAGTTGTCAGACGGCCAGGGTCACCACTGCACCATGATGAGGCGCTGAGGTAGGATTTTGCAGCGGTCATTAATAAAAACGTTAAATAGCTTACAGCCAAGAACCGATCCCCATGGGACTCCACTGGAAACAGACCCACTCGATGATGAGTTCCCATTTTCAGTTACATTCTGAGATCTATCAGTTAGTCAGTTGTGTAGTACTGATCTTTTGTGGTAGGAGGTGGGGAATGATCTCACTCTTGCTTTGGAATCTCCACAATTCGCCTTTTTCCCCCTAATCTTGCTTACTGCTAGGTAAGGATACTCGCTACCATTAGTAGTCCTATTGACACCAATGGAACTACACACAGCCATAAGCACTAAGCCAAGTAAAAAGTGTTTGTGTGATGGCCGCCTTTTTGGCCAACAAACTGGGGTTTCAAGCGGGGACCTCCAGAGCTAAAAACATGAGCTGCTATAGCTTGAGGTAAGGAGTCATAGTTCCGTAACTTGGGACTCTAACAAATAATAGCCACAGAGGGGGATCTGCAATGTACATTCATCAGTGGCTAGGGAACTAAATGCATTGGGAAGAGGGGAAAAGCAAGGGAGGTGAGAATTGGAGAAGACTGAGTGGAGGACAAAATTAATGTTAAAATTTCCACATCAGTTTCTGTGTTCAAACTCTTGGATACTTTCTAGAACAAAATGCTTCAGATTCTCCCATTAATTGTTCTTTCTTATAAGAATCATTATTGTTAATGTAACTCTTGGTTATATAAAAGACCTAAAGTAAGAGTCCCTACCCAAAGGAGCTTATAATACAAACCAATGGACAGAACTCTGGGGGAGATCTGGAAGGTACTAGTTCAGGAGAGGGTTTTGTTCCTTGCAGTGACATCCTGATTGACACACATTAGCATTTGGAAAGCTGGTAGAAGCAGCGAGTTTTCAGAAGGAATCTAAGTGAGGAGTGTGTGGATGCCTGGATACGGTGGAGAGGGCATTCCAGGTGTACCGGGCAGGTGGGGAGAAGAGGGAGAAGTAAATGCAAGGAGGAGATATAGTTCATTAGTGGAGCTGTGGGTGAGAGCAACACAAGCAGAGACATAAGCTGGGGCAGAGGTGTATTGGGCAGTATTCCATCCCTAATCATCTATCAGCAAATAACCATGGGTCTGATTCGCCATTGTCCTACGCCCTGTGCAGTGCAAAGTGGTTGTAAAATGCTACTGAATCAGAACGGTACCATTCTGCAACTACTTTGCCCTGCTGTAAATAACTACACAAGGTGCAAGGCAACAGAGAATCAGGCCCACAGGGGAAAATCACTATCTTGTATCGTGGTAAACAAACTGCCAGCACTGGTATTCTCAACAAGTTTTCAGATGAAAGGAGCGAATTAATTTTTAACAGATCTAATCACATTCTGCATGGACACGATCAAAAACATTTCCCAGCATATGGCACTAATAAAACCGACTTTGTACGATTGGGAAAGCAATGCCCTTCTGCAGAGCGTTACTAAAGTCAGGAACGGGAAATAATGTCTGAGTCATCAGTTTACATCAAAAGCTTTCTGTCCAGCACCCTGTGACGGTATTCATTTGACTCCTGTATTTTTAGACTATGCTTGTGCCAGCTCTTGAGTCAATTACTGAGCACTGAGGGCCTGATTCTCCACTGCCTTAGTCCTTGTTTAGTCATTTAGAGCTGTGCAAAGTGACTGTAAAGCACAATCATTAACAGGAACCCTAAGGCCAGGACACCATTGTACTAAGTGTATGTGTAGCCATAGTGAGAGACAATCCCTGTCCCAAAGAGTTTACAAGCTATATAGACAAGACAGACAATGAGTGGGAGGAAGGCAGTACTATTATCCCAAGTTGGCAGGTGAAGAACTGAGGTGTAAGACTTTGCCCAAGGTCACACACAAACTATGTGACAGAAACAAAGCCAGATGTCCTGGGTCCACAGCCTTAACTACAAGACCATCCTTCCTCTCTACATTCACTTTAAATAGGTATATATGTCAGCCCCAAGGTCCATCTAGTCCAGTATCCTGCCTTCCGACAGTGGCCAGTGCCAGATGCTTCAGCAGGAATGAACAGAACAGGGCAATCATCAAGTGATCCATCCCTGTCGTCCACTCCCAAAATAATAATGGTTCTGTCATATGAAGTGAGGGAAAGATATAAGGACTGATTTTGATTCCCCTTCCACCAGTGTGACGCCATTGAGTTTAGCAGAGTTACTTCTGATTTATGCTAGAGTATGTGAGATCAGTACCAGAAACTAGCATTCTGTTGTTACTAGAACTGCTTGGAAATGTTCAGAGCAAACGGTTTTCCACTGCAAAATGCTGACTCGTTGAAAGCAAAACATTTCACAGAAATGTGTAAATTTTGAGAAAATTTAATTCACAAAGAAAAATAAAAGTATTTTGACAAGGTCAAAATGGAAGGTTTCCGTTTACTGTTTCCACATGGCTTTTTTTCAATTTCTTAATTTTGTATTATATAAAATTAAAAAAAAAAATATTAAAATCAAAACATTTTGATAGATATGAAAAAACATTTTTCTACAACTTTGTTTCACAGGAAATTTTTTGGTTTTGTTCTGTTTCAGGGTGAATTTTTTTTTTCAAAATTACTGATTTTCCAACAAAATGAAAAACCCAGTTCTCAGGCATCTCTAGTGTGTATTTTTCACTAATAAGCAAAAAAACCCACTGGGCTTGACCCTGCCAATTCTCATACAAGTCAGCGGGGCTACTGTATTCAGAATTAGTGGGTTTGTTCAGGATCTGTCACGTTACAAAATGATATCACGCTCAAGCACAAGTATGAAGAGTCGAGTTAGCAGACATAATGCTCATGAATAATAATAATTAATAATGCTGACCTGAAGAAGACCTCTGGGTAGCTTGAAAGTTTGTCTCCTTCACCAACAGAAATTGGTAGAATAAAAGATTTTACCTCACCCACCTGGTCTCTCACAAATAACCAGTCAGTGCAGACCACGACGAACTGTGTTAATGTCATGATAGCTAGTAGTGAGTATTGCAGTGTTGCCAATGTTCACAAGTGAATCCTGCATCTCCTGATATCAGGTGTTTTTATTATAGACTCAGCTCCTGCAGTTAGGTTATTATGTGAGAATCTCAGGTGTCTTTGCTTTTTCTTTTCTTTTTTTTAAGTAAGTGTAATAAGGTGTGTGCTTCCCCTTGCAAGTGCCACAGGGACCTTGGAGCAGCCAGTCCTGCTCTGGGAAGAAGCTCAGCAGGTGGTGCACAGAATCATGGGAACCAGCTGGGCAGCATCAAATAACTGGGTCTGATGACTACCAGCTAGAGGAGGCAGAGGAAGGCCTCATCTCCATTAGGGGAGACCGGGACCAGGAGAGGGCTATGAGAATGCATTCCTCAGTTCCTGTAACTACAGAGCAGGCTGCAGGCAGTGCAGTGGAGGATTGCATAGGGGCAGGAGGCCATGTGGAAGCCCTAGGCTTGATGGAGGCCCTGGCTACAAAACTGCCAGAAGCCATAGGACCCACAACCTGTGCTAGGACAGGACCATTGCTTTATGTTTTCACTCAGGGCTGACAAGAGGAAGGCAAAGGGAGAACAATTGTACTGGGGCCCTGAGCTCAGGGGTTCCCCAAAATGGCTGTAGCATCTGTGTAAATAAAGTGAAATGGGAGGGATTGTGGTCTCAGTAAACATGCTCTATTGGGGCTCCAAATGTAACTCAATGGGCCTGTTTCACTCCACATTTTTCTTCTTTTGTGTTGGACAATTATCAAAGCCCGGACTGAGGCAAGGGCTATGAAGTGGGTCTGGCCTATTATTTTCCCCCAGGCTGGTGACTGGGCCCACCAGCCTACAATAAGTTTCCAGACTGTAGGGTTGTGGAGAAAAGCTTAGAAACATAAACCATAAACTTATTCAACAACAATAAGGCAAATAAAAAGAACCCAACATTTATTATTTTTAAAAATCCCCTGATTTTAAAACAAATCTCATGATTGTGGGGGCCTGACTCATGATTTTTGAACCCTTGGGCTTGGCAATGCTGGGAGTGAGTCCTAGGCCTAGTTGGGTCCAATTCCAGACACAATATGGTGCACAACTGATTTGCTGTGCAGTTGTGACATCACTGAAAAGGCCCATTTACACAAAGCGGGTGGGGCTGGCTGAGGAGGGAATGGGGCCAGGACACCCAGGAAATGCACAGAATCAAAGCATCTCCTGGAGAGCTGGGCTGTTATGCAGCTTATTTGAAATTTCCCTTTCACAGACAGAACCCCAAGGGAGAAGAGCAGGTAATAATTTCCCCGCTGTCATAGCTGTCCCTATCGGTGCCAAAGGCTATGCAAATTTCACCCTCCTGTCTTGCGCATGCAGGAGAAAATAAAATCCTCTCCAATTCTCAGTATAAAACACTGATCTATAGTTAGCTGAGAAGGGGAAAGCACTCTGTTACCCTTGTACTCATGCTGACAAGCATTTTTACTGAAGAATCAATATAATCAAAAGCAGGTGGATTCAGCAGGCTCTGAATACCGAGCAGCGGAAGGATGGTGCTGATCCTGATGGGCGACAGAAGGGAACATATATACCAAACGTGCAGCATGAACAACAGAAGACCTGAATCCTGTAGTTCAGTTTAGAATGCCTCCTACATGCCCAAGAGCTCTAATGAAATGTATGTCCTGAAAGAGGGGAGGGGCAGAGATGTGTTTGGTAGATTATCCTTCCCTCTTTGGTTGGCTGAGATTTGGAAAAATAATTGTAGCCACACAATTCCCACTGAAATGAAATTTCAGCCTATAGAAAATCCCAACCATTTGCCTTTGAGTGAATGCTGTCTTTTGTATCCAGACATCAAGACTAAGTTTGTCTGCACAGGACATAGAGTTTGCTTGGGGGTCAGCCTGAGACAGTGGAATCATAGAAGATTAGAGTTGAAAGAGACCTCAAGAGGTCATCTAGTCCAATCCCCTGCTCAAAGCAGGACCAACCCCAGCTAAATCATCCCAGCCAGGGCTTTGTCAAACCAGGCCTTAAAAACCTCTAAGAATGGAGATTCCACCACTTCCCTAGGTAACCCATTCCAGTGTTTCACCACCCTCCTAGTGAAAAAGTTTTTTCTAATATCCAACCTAGACCTCCCCCACTGCAACTTGAGACCATTGCTTCTTGTTCTGTCATCTGCCACCACTGAGAACAGCCGAGCTCCATCCTCTTTGGAACCCCCCTTCAGATAGTTGAAGGCTGCTATCAAATCCCCCCTCAGAACTTCCCCAGGAACTCAGGACCACCACAAACCTCCCCATTTTTCTTCCCTCCTAGTGCAAAATGGACTTCCTTAACCTTGCCTTCTCTAACAGAAACAGAGAACACCATGTACAGATATTGTAAACTGCCCCCGCCCCCCAAAAAAACCCTACCAAAAACAGACACTTCACTGTGCACGCGCTTCTCTGCCTGGGGAGGGGATGAGAGAAGAAATCACTCATGACAGATGTGTAGTTACATTGCTTAAAGCACTGCTGGAACGTGCGCAGTGATAAGCGGGCATAAGAACCTATGTAGAATAAAATAGAAATCCATCAAGAGAACTTTGTTTACTGGGGTTTTTTTTTTTACTGTGTTTTCTGAAAGAGCTGGGTGAATACCACAAGCATTTCCCATAACTATTCATTCAATTTCACTTTGGCCAGGCGCATATCCTTCTGTGTTTGCTTTTCACAGATGCTTACTTTCTCAAAGTTACATAAACATTAACAATGTTAAATATTCCCATAGGCATCTGTCTAAGACCAGAAATAAAAACAGAGTGAGGACCTTACGATGTCATCCATGGAGAGCTCATGCTGCCTTTTTTTCTGTATGCCAGAGAGAGAAAGAAAGAAAACTGATCCCAGTACTTTGGAATTGGCACTCAGCAGGCAATACAGAAGATAACCTAATACTGTTGACGAGAGTTTGCTTGGGAAAGGACTGGGTAAGAGCCTTAGCTTTTAGCTCCAAATAAATAAGAAAATGCTGGCTTGTTTTCAGCATGGATAACATAGGCTCATAGATTTTATGGCCAGAAGGGATCATCATGTCTGACTTCCTGCAGCACAGAACTCACCCACCCACTCCTGTAATAGACCCATAACCTCTGGCAGAATTGCTGAAGTACTCAAATCATGATTTAAAGATTTTAAGTTACAGGGAATCCTCCATTTACACTAGGTTAAACCTGCAAGTGACCCATGCCCCATGCTGCAGAGGAAAGCAAAAACACCCAGGGTCTCTGCCAATATGACCCAGGGAAAATTTCTTCCCAACCCCAAATATAATGATCAGTTAGACTCTGTGCATGTGGGAAAGACCAGGACCCTCCCCATCTAATGTCTCATCACCGGAACATTGGAGATATTTGCTGCTAGTAATCACAGGTCAGCTACATGCCACTGTAGGCAGTTTCATCATACCATCCCCTCCATAAACTTATCAAGTTCAGTCTTGAAGCCAGTTAGGTTTTTTTGCCCCCACTACTTCACTTGGAAGGCTGTTCCAGAACTTCACTCCTCTGATGGTCAGAAACCTTCACCTAATTTCAGACTAAATTTGTTGATGGCCAGTTTATCTCCATTTGTTCTTGTGTCCACATTGGCGCTTAATTTAAATAACTCCTCTCTCTCCCTGGTATTTATCCCTCTGATGTATTTATAGAGAGAAATCATATCTCCCCTCAGCCAAGCTCTTTGAGTCTTCTCTCATGAGGTAGGTCAGGTGTCGGCAACCTTTGGCACGCAGCCCACCAGAGTAAGCACCCTGGTAGGCTGGGCCAGTTTGTTTACCTGCCGCATCTGCAGGTTCGGCCAATCGCGGCTCCCACTGGCTGCAGTTCGCCGCTCCAGGCCAATGGGGGCGTCGGGAAGCGGCGTGGGCTGAGGGATGTGCTGGCCACAGAGCTGCCAGTACTTGCAGACAACAATGTCCTGGAGGACAGGCCATTTTTATCACCCATTTTTGCAGCTTAGGAGTCAGTGCTGACAAGTCCTAGGTCCTCTCGGCTGACCCACAAGACTCACCTTTCATCTGAGATGCTGCTGTCAGGCTACTGTTGCTGTAATTCTCACTGACTGGCATCATGAGCTAAACCGACCTTCTCCCTTAATTATGGAATAGGCAATGATCCTTATAAACATGTTGGGTGGGATTCACAAAGGTACTTAGGCACCTTACTCCAAAATCAGTGGGAGTTACATGCTGAAGTATCTTTATGAATCCCACCCATTAACACTAAAATGTTTTTTCAACTTGTGATTCTCACTTGGTGCTCTTGCAATAGGCCAGCCTGTTTATTTCTATTGCAAAGTGTCAATAACTATGGAGTAACTGATTGACTGGGAAAAATCACCACATGTAAATGTTCTAAACATGTAACAGATTTCCGGGGGCTACCACATCTAAATGAACCCACCAACATCCACACTTAAGAAAACATCTACTGAAGACAATTCAAGCAAAGGAAACTTTACTTATTTGGGGACATACTCAGTTTGCTGTTTTCACAGCAACAAACTCTTATTCTTGCCACCCTCTGATGTAAAGCTAAAGATTATTCCTTAGCACAGGGATTATAGAAAGAGCATTATTCCGGTGAAAACCAAATTCCAACTGTGCTATTCTACCAGAAAAAGTCCCTCCAATTCATTAGTCATAAAAAGCCAAGACTGTTACCACAAAAGGCTATCTTTGATCATGAAGCTGAATTGTGTAGGCTGTAAAAATATCGGGGAAGACCCATATGGAGTCACTTCGGCAGGTGCAGAGTTGGTGCCTAGTAGAAGTTTATAGTTTATTCACCAAAATAAAAGGAAACATAAAGACATCATGCAGTTTAAAACGGGAGTTACCCTGGAAAATGCATGACATAGTCACCACTATGATCTCCCATAGCTACTCTTCTAAAGAGAAAGATCAGTCACTGAGAATTGCAATTTTCTTTTTGTATTATGGGTGGGTAACATCCATGTTGCACGGAGTCCCAGGTGCTGGTCTATGCCCCAGCCTATCACCAGTCTCCTGGGAGTGACCTCTTTAGAGGATCCACATGTTTCCACAGAGGCAAGCCTGTTGCCTCCAAGACTGGGCTGTTGGCACCAGCAGCCCCTGTCTCTTTCTGTGGCTTCCTGCAGCGAATCCAGCCAAGCCAAACTCATGCGGGAAGTTTGTGCTCTACTCTTCTCAGTGAGTATTCACAGAGACACAAGCAGCCTTTTCAAAACAAGGTAACCATTTATTATTAACCTGGCATAATGAATTTGAAAGTTCTTAACTTAGCACAGAGAGGTAGAAATTAAGCCATAGTTGATCCTCATCAAACAAGTGCCCTGGTGGACCAGCCAAGCTGTGATGGACTCCATCGCTGGCTCTCTTGCTCATCCTTTGTCTTCCTTGGTCCAGGCTTCCTCCAGCTCAGTTCCCAAGTCTCACCTGCTGGCATTTCCTACAGTCAGGTGTTGATTTTTCAGTTCTTGGGGCATCTCTTTGTCTTGCTGGACCTTCTGTTGATTTGGGTCAGTTTGAGCCAGTTCTTTAATGACTCCATTCATTCTCCCCAGACAGTGCACATGCACACACACACACACACACACACACACACACACTTCCTATCTCCTGCACTGTTCCAGGAGCAGAGTTAACCCCTTTGTGCCCATTCAATAGCAATGCAACATACAGAGGGAAACTGAGACATTCCTAGAATTTATAGAAATATTGCAGAAAATTCCCACTTTGTCACACCATGTTCCCTAGGCGCAGGCCAGAGAGCAAACCTGTGTTACTTAGCACTCACTAATAAAGTGCTTTTCTGCCAACTTCCTTTAACACCTCCTACCCCAAAAATCAGTCTAGGAATTTGATTTGTATCAATTTAACCACAAATCATTAAAAGCCTGTGCTAAATTTAACTGTGCCAAAACTGCATGCATTTCCAATACAGCTTCCATCCGCTTTATTCTATGATGACAAATCTGGAGGCGGTAAAAGAATGTGGGGAAGCAGTGTCAGTTAGCAGAGCTTCTAGCCTAATAACCATTTAATCAGCCCCAGCAATGTCAAAAGGAAGTGCAGAAATGTCAATCCATTTTCAACCACTGTGTCCCTGGGAGCTCAGAAGATCCCCTTAAGTTTGTACATTGGAAATGCAATCTTTGGAACTCTAGCTTCTTCTTCTAGTCCTGTCCCTCCGCCTCTGTCTCCTCCACCCCACAAAAACAGTTGGATCACAGTTCCAGACAGCAACCTGACCCATCCAATATAGCCCCTGAGAAGCTTCCTCAATGGGCGTTTCCAATCTGACAGAGATAAAATGAGAAATCTACTTGAGAATGATGGAGGTTAAACAAACAAAAAAATCAATCCGGTGGAAGATTTGCTTACAATTATGTCTTGCCAGAGAGGGTGGGTATCTGGATTTAGCTTCCCCTGAATTATGAGAGAAGTCAGGGAAACAGAAAGTTATTATTAAACTAGAGATGGAACTGAATCAAAACCACAAATCCAACCATCCCCAAACTTTGAGGAAGTTCTGATCTGGTGAATGACTTTGCTTTGGCCCCTGCTTCTGTCTTGGGCCAGACCAGAAGCCTTGATTGAAATCCCCCTGAACTTTGAGAAGGTTTGGATCTGGATCTACATTTGACATTTATGGCTTTGATCCATCTTTGTTTTAAACCTTTTGAGCTAATTCTGGTTCCCCCACTTCAGTTGCACAACAGGGAGCCCTGTTCTGTCACTACATATGGCAAAGCCATAAAGCCAGTTCTGCCATTCAGCTGTGTGAAGGGGAAGACAGACCAGCTTAGCCACTTGAGCAGTGCAAAAGAGAAACAGCAGGGCCAAGGATACGACTCTGTTTATTGGAGTGTGTGTGCGTGCGCGCGCGTGTGTGTGTGGGGGGGGTGGGTGTTAACACTGATTTAGCTCAAACTTCAGACTAATACTAGAGGGAAAAGTTCTCTTTGTGAAGACGCTATTCAGGGCAAGAGCCCGGCTGACAGCTGGCAGGAGAGCAAACAGCCTGGTGTCAGCACTTCACCAACTCCCACCCCCCCCCCCCCCCCTAATACTTAGCTAGCTGCAATAGCCAAGCACAGCAGCCTTCAACTGAGAGCTGGGAAAATTTCCTCTCCAGACTGTCAGTATATTTCTAAAATAAAAAAACAGAAGAAAACGGCCCTTTCTAAAAGAAACTGCTCAACAAGCCTGTCAAGTTCTCCTTAAACACCCGAAAGCAGCAAAAAGGGGCAGATACATTTATTTTTGAAGATCACCGTTAGCACACCCAAACAACACAGTGGTTTAATGTGAAATCCCCACACGTAAAACTTGGAGCCCACCATCAGAAAAACACTAGATTGGTTCTGTATCCACATACACAGGACCCCAAAGCAGCAGTCTATAGGGAAAACCAGTAGACTTGGCAGGTATGAAAGTGTTTATTGTTAAAGATACTTCACCTATGAGCACAGGCATTTCTGCTAACATTCCAGAGCTACTGCAACTTGTTTATTAAGAGTAACTCGGGGGGGGGGGAGGGGGAGAGGAGTTGCCACATGGTTCCCTTCCCAAGATGGGATTTGATTGCATTTTATTAAAGTAGGAGACATTTCATGATATGGTCAAATGCATCGTAACTAGAGCTGGTTGCAAAACGTCGAGTCTTTCCCCTATGGACAATGTTGACTTTTTGTCAAAAAATTAAAAATCTAAAAATTTGGCCAAAGAGGTTTGGTTTTCAGGTTTTAGGTTTTCTAACTAAAAGTTGACAATTTTCAAAGAAAGGGCCTTGGGATGTTGGTCGTGATTTAACCACAAGATCATCTTTCCTCTTTCCACAGCATCTCCTCTAGATTTGGGTCCCAATCAGCTGCTCTTCACCGCAGGGCTCATCTTGCTCAGGCACTGGGAAATCTGAGTGATGGGGCTGGGGTGTCTGTGTTTGATGTGCACTGGAACTAGACTTTTTCTGGGGGCAACACCTAATTCTTTTCTTTCCGTTTTTGTTTGTCTGCATCGTAGATGCCCACCTCAAGAGTTGCTGGGGACCGTGTATGTATTAACCACATGATCATTACTTTGGAGCGCCAAACAGAAATCATCATATTCCTTGTTCTTTTGTTTCCTGGAAAGAGCACCACCTTTCCAAAAGCCAAAACATCTCACTGCTCAGAGCAGTAGTACAAAGAAGACAATGTGATGCCTATGATTGTGCCTTTGTATGGAAACTTGGCAAGAGCTGCACTGACGACAACTGGCTGGAGAGCCCTTAAGGGCAGATATTTGAGTGGCTGTGCTCACAAGGACCAAACATGTTTTTAGTTCGTTTCATTTTTCTAACAACGGTGCTAATATTGCCAAAGCCACCGGTGACACTTTCTCAAGAATGTTCTTTACCGATTGCTTGAACTTGCTACTGCAGTGTGACAGTTTTTCATAAAACAATGGTGGGCACTGTCAAGCCAAATATTAACTTTTCGTATCTGCTCTATCTAGGCCTTTTGAATAAACCTGATTGGTAGAAAAAAAATCTCTGCTAGTTGCCTGTCACAGAAGCCAGTGATGTCATTGAAAAGGAACAAAGCTTTCCATTGGTCCAGTCTCTGTCAGAAAAGAGGGATCCATCCAATCAATACATTTTAGTCTTCAGGCCTTCATTTATATTTTTTACATTTGCTAATTGCAGCTCCTTGGAGAGTCTGTGTGGTGGGGCATGTATAGGGTGTGGAACTCAGGACTGGAAGGCAGAAAGCTAAGACAATCATTTTATTTATTAAGGGCTTCCTAAGGCACAGCCTATATTAAAGGAGTGGTGTGCCGTTGCAATGCTCCAAGTGGAACACTGGAAGACAGTCTGCAGAATGTCTCCTTGGCAGACACCCAGCTTGCTATGACCCACCCTACAGACAGCTGGCTAGCCAGCTCTGCTGCCAAGAGTATTGGTGGGAGAAAGGAGAGTCCTGCCTCTCTCCTACGTCTTCAACCCTTTTAGTATGCCAAGGAAGTACGCACAGCTCCTGTGCTCCCCTGAGCAAGGCGAGGAAGCTCTTTATTATTACACTGTTGCCAACTGTTGCATTTTTATCCTGTCACAATATTTTACTCAAAGGCCCAGCTCCTGAAGGCAAGTGATTACTTGAGAATCTCCACTTTTCTTTTCTTTTTTTTTTAAATATGGAAGTTTCCAGCCATCATAATTGGTGTGAAAAGGGAGAAAATGTGACCTCAAATCTCCAAGACCAGAAGGGAAATAAGAAGAACTTAAAACTTATTTAACCCCACCCCCCAAAAAAAACCCTCATGATTTTTAAGACTATCTCATGTTGTTTTGACTGACTGATTATTTGAATGCTTGAGCTATCTGGCACTCAGAGATTAACACACAAAGGAACATCAGATTAATTGTGGCAAATTCACTCTGCCTGCAGCAAGCCTGTGGTTGACCATGCGGATGAGCATTTCTGTGTCCAAGGTGAGGCTCTGTGAGCTCCAGCAGTTACAGTCAACAGTTTTGCATATGCAAATACTCACTGGCATTCGCAAATATGAGTTTTTTGCATGTGCACCCATTGCTTCTTCCTATGAAAATGTAGCTTATAAATAGCTACATTCAATTTTAATAATTTTTGACTCATCCCTAATGATGATGAGCCTTCCAGCATGCTGCCTCCTCATCATGTGAGCCTATGGTTGGTATTATTATTATTATTATTATTATTATTCCTTGGTATTGTGATAACACCTAGGAACCATAATAATGGATCAGGCCGCATTGTGCGAGGCACTATACAAACAGTGCAAACTATCTCTCTGGGCATCTGAAAAGCAGAAGTGGCTTTACAACATGCCTGGGAATCAATTTTTCACGATGAAGTTTTTTAATTTGTTTAAAAGTAGAGTCTGTTCAAAGCAATTCACTTTATCCTGCTCAAACTAATTCATGATGATTTGCAAAAGTTGTGAACCTGAGACCTAAAAGCTTTATGTGTAATCAAGTATTTTCCAGCTCTAGTTTAAAAGTATTTTCTTTTTGGAACGGAATTTTATTTAACAAGGCTCTGGTTTCATCACAACAATTGTTTTAATGTGGACTTGTTTTCTGTTTAACGTTGATAACAAAGAAAGGAAATCTGCAGGACACATATCACAATGGAAGTATCCTGAACCCTCTGTGCCATTTCACATAAGCCACTAATAATAATAAATAATAATAATATTTCTATACTGCAGTTCACCTTAAACATTTTTAAAAATTATTTTCTGAATTAGAGAAGCATCAACAAGTGCTCACTCTAAGCTCAGAGCAGTCAGGCATAATTTAATGTCACCCCCCCCCCCCCTACAAAAATTACAATGGCTTCCTCTTTCAGACATAACATTTACATAACCAGCAGGTGAAACAGACCTGAGAACCTCTTCAACCCTCCCCACTTCTTAAATACCCAGGAGAAGATGAATGCCCGGCTTGTTAACAGATCCAGGGGCTGGCAGGCCAGGGTGTAGAGTGAATCCCAAAGGCAAAACTCCAGGTCCTGTACCTCAGTTGAGCATAGCTGCTGCAGTATGGTACCGGGGGAGACAGGGGGTTGTCTCCCAGGTAGCCACTTCTCAACTCATTGAGGGCTGCACAGGGAAGGCAAACGCCTTGGATTCCTCTTGGGAATTGCCTGGGAGCCCACTGCAGATTCTAGAACGCTGAGGTAATTTGCTTCCAGAGTGAAACTGCACTTAATAGTCTGGCTGCTTCAGTTTGCCAGTGGTCTCAGTGTGCAGCCCCAGATAGAGCACATTATATTAATCCACACTCGCCTCAAGCGGAGAGGAAAAAAGTGCCATTGGCCACTGTCATTCCCTGAGCATTCAGAAGACCAGAATCTAATAACACACCTAGTGTGCACTCCTGTATTACAATCACAGTCTTTCAGCAATCACAGGCCTTCAGCTGGGGGCAGTGGCATAAATTCTGGTACCCACCCCCAACCAGCTTTCTTTCCTCCCTGGTCAGAGTCACTATCAGTCAGCCCTCACCCAAGCCCACGCTCATGAAGACACTGGAATATTCATTCCACTGCACAAACCAAGTCAGAAGTGAGAGAGACTTAGACCTGGGTGTCATCAGCAGGTTGAAAACATTGCACATCTCTTCACTAGCCCCCTCACCCATCCGCCGCAGCAGTCTCATGTATACATTGAACAATGGGTGACAAAGTAGACCTCTGTGCGTGCACCCTTCATGAGAAAGGCCTCAGGACAGAAGAGCACTTTCCCACTGCTCCTCTCTGGGTCCTCTCAGAACAAGGAGAATTGGCACCTATATATCAGAAGTGTGCTAGGGCCTGCAGATGTTTCCACATACTCTCATGATCAAGGGTATGAATGGCTGCTGACAGATCTAAATGAAATCAGCACTGTCGTTCTTTCATCATCTGCAGACACGAGAATATCATTGACTAAAGCAAATGATATGGTTTCTACCCCACATTCAGGCCTAAAGCTGGCTCATGTCTCACAATGATTCTGAAATACTCTAGAATATAACTCGCTTTGGCCACACAGTCCTCCACACACCTTGTTAGATAATTGCTAATATGCCTGTACTGCTGGACTTGTGAAATGTTAGAGGTTCAATATTTTCAAGAGGTCTTCTGAATGTTAACACATTTTTAGGACCAAGTCCAGCTACAGCAGATGGTAACATACCTGGACATCCATGCAACTGTGATCATCAACAGGTCCCCTGCTGAACAGGCATGTGGCTGCTACTGTGAGCAGGTCACATCTGAAGCAGTTATGCATGAGAATCCATTCTGTTCATTGAGAAGGGCGATGATGTGTTGCTTCACCCTGTTGACATTGTTGCACTTGTATCAATTAGAATTCATGTGAAGTGCGTGCAAACCAGTAATTATTGAAGCAGTAAGATATAATAGTGACTGATATCTAAGCAACAACACATCACAGGGTGTGTTTTCATCAGTCCAGGAATAGTCAGAGAGACCATAGCTCCTGGGCTAAAGTTTGTATAAAGCACTTGCCTTCTGTCTCCAAGAGATCTGAGTTAAAATCCTGTGTTAAAATAATACATACATGAAACTGAGCTTGTTGGTCTCATCATAGTCCTGCCATATTTGCCACATCACAGAACTTTGAGTGGTCCTACATGATATGGCCTGATCATCAAGAAAACCCCATGCCTGGGATAGCAGGGGTGCTGAGCACAGTGTTGGGTTTTTTTTTGAAAAAGTGAACCTCAAGTCTTAGTATTTCCCACAGCCATGTGGGAGCTCAGGAGTCATTTCCTAATCTCAGTCTGCTGCTCCGTGGGCTGATAGGAGCTTTCAGATTCAAGAAGGAAGAATTGGCTAGTATGAGTCAACAGTGATATTTTTGTCCATACCTCTGAACCCATCAAAAATCAAATGGAGACTGGGGACAAAAGACCATGTGCTAGATTATGTGCATTAGCAACTTCATTATAAATCATTATCCCTGCAAGGAACCCACCTGTCCTTGGGCCGCAATAGCCAGGGATTGTTGTCCTTAAGCGCACCCTACCAGGTGCATCTTCTTGTCTGGGCTGCTGGACAGGTTGGCACTTGATGTGGGAGGTTATTTATGGGGACGGAGGGTTGGTGGGGAAGTCCTCCCTATTGCATTGTGTTGGGAGTGGAGTTTTGCTGGAGCTCTTCCTGGGAGTTTATTGCTGGGTTGTATTTTTTTTTAAATAACATCAAAGGCACCCAGAGTAGCAGATGGGCATGACACAGTGTGGTGTTCTCCATTGCAATAAATAAAATAGTCTATTCATAATTCTTCATTCCCATTGAAAACAATTGAAAACCAAAAGGGAGCTCCCTATGTAAGGGACACCTTGAGAATTTTGCCAGTGGCCATTTCAAGTGAGGCACTGATTGTCTCCAAAAGGAGGTCAAGCCTGTTCTCCAGGGCTGCCAGCAGTAGGTGTACAAACAGAATGGCCAGATTGAAATCAATGGGGTTACTCCAGATTTTCACCAGAGTAACTGAACTAAAAATCTGGCCCTGCTGGGGGGCACCGATAAGAACAGACACAATCCCTTTCAATGCCTGTAAAATAAAAAATAATAACCTAGTACTGCAGTTGTATAGTTACAAATGGAAACAATAATGGACACTGAATGGGTAAATATAACGAAGATAATCTTTAGGAAAAAAGACATGATTATACAGTGTATTTAGTGAACCAGATTCGTTCCTAGAAAGAAGGGGATAAAAATCAATTGACACAGTTACCTAATTCTGCAGCTTTTGCTTTTCTTTGCAGAGAAGGTGATGAAAATGGCACCAGGAAAAGCTGCTTTAGTTTCTCATAGAAATCAGAACTAACAAGGGGAACATGCTCTGATTACAGAGTATCAGTCTCCTTTTCCCGACATCTGAAATAAAAACACGTGCAGGAGATGAGCTGCCTGGACACTTTGCTGACTCAGCCCGTGTTGTTTGTTGGTTTGCAGGCGAGCCGAGGGGCTCATCAATCTGGCAGACTCTTGAGACTCAGCACATTATGTCTGACAGGGCGCACCGTAACACTATAGTATCTGTCAGCAGCATTTCCCTGGGTACTTTCCATTCTAGCTGGGCTAATGCCAGTGCAATCATTTACATTGTTACATGCTGTTATATAGACACACACTCCCATGCACACCGTGAAAGGCCAGAGCTGAGGCTCCATAGCACGCTCCAGAGCATGACTAAGCATTAACTGGCTGTAATATAAACAGGAAGGGGGCAGAAACTTGTTAGTCTTGTCAAATAGTTCAGAAAAGGAGAATATGGTTTGTTCCCTCTGCCCTGCGACCCACTCCCTTCCACACCAACACTGAGAACAACGAGATAGTGACAGGTCTCAGAGTGATGCTTCTTGGTTGACAGGGAATGACGTGGGGGTGGAGGGGCGTGTGTGACACTCATGCGAAGGCCCCTAGGCCTCACTGAACACTGACAAATGAATATCTGGAAACTAGTCTGGCTCACCTGTGTGTTAGTATTGTTAAAACAGGTATTAGATTTATAGAGATGTGTTTAGTGTGTGGACTTTGTGAAATGCTTGTGAGTTGCTTCCTGACTTAATCTTACTTACAGTATCTGGATTCCATGTTATAAGGTCATATTTAAGTATTTGCTCTGTAACCATAAAAGTGGTTGCTCTGAAACTGGAAACCCCCACAGCCAGGAGGGAAGCATTACTAAGCGTGAATTAGGAGTTCACCAGAAGAGATGTCATCCCCTGCCCAACAAAAGAAGGCATACAGATCCCAGATGAACCACTGTGGAACATCAGTGGACAAAAGGCTTTGTTGATTTCTCCTTCAAACATCCATGGAGAGGGAACATGCACAAATCCTCATCCCCTCACAGGTTGAACTTTGGGGGACAGCAATAAAAATCCCTGTTGGATGTGTATCGCTATGCTGCTTGCAATTTGGAGAGGGGAATATTTCTAAGCATGAGCAAGGGATCCCCAAGCTGCTTAGCTTAGACTAACCCTAAAGGACTTCTAGAGCTTGCATATTACAGCAGCTTATATTGTCTTTTGGAACCGAAGACTAACCAATTTGTGTGTGTATGTTTACCTGCTTTAGCCTTGTAAATAACTCTCATTCCTTTTTCCTGGTTAGTAAACCTTTAGTTAGTTTATTACAGGATTGGCTTCAAGCATTGTCTTTGGTGAGAGACCTAAGATAAATTGACCTGGGGTAAGATTTCAGAGGGATAGCCATGTTAGTTTGTATCAGCAAAAACAATGAGGAGTCCTTGTGGCACCTGAGAGACTAACGAATTTATTTGGGCCCAAATAAATTTGTTAGTCTCTCAGGTGCCACAAGGACTTCTCTTTGTTTTGACCTGGGGTAAGTGACTGATCCTTTGGGCCTGGGAGTAACCTGAACATTGTTGTGATTTTTGATGTAAGGGACCATCTATCAGAAAGGTAGGCTTGCCTGGGTGACAAGATAGACTGGAGTGCCCAAGGAGACTGTCTGTGACTCTATGTTAAGGCTGTTATAGTGCTTGAGGAGTTCACACTTGATACTTGGTTGGTGAAATCTAATTATAGAACATACCTAGAACATGGCCTTGAGCTACAGGGTATATATGAAGTTTTTCCTGCTCTGTACACTAGTGACAAATGTGATAGTTCCAGAGATCTCCCCAGACCTGCTCTCATGACCTAATGCATTAAAAGATCAAGTCAATGGTTAATGAATTATGTATATTTAACTACAATTTCCCCAGTCCAACACACTGTAGCTGAATGAGGAGGCTGTTATTGTACAGCAAGTTGCTGCTGCTGCAGCCTGATTTCTGGTACCCCGTTTTAAATAAACTAATAATTTAGATGTTTTCAGATTGCAGTTAAAAAAAGAGCCGGTTAGTCACTCCTGCGAGGGAAAGGGAAGGGAGAGGGAACTGCACAGTTTCAACAAACTGGTTTGATGTCTCCTTGGTATTTGGGCTTTTCAGTAGGAAACACTGCAAAAAAATTGCAACCCTCTCACAAGTAGGGATATTGTTGTTAAATAAAAACAGGCAGCAAGTGCTACCTGAGTAAAAGCTTTTGCCATCTGTGTTTGATTTGGGATGTAAAGTGTACAGCACTGAAAAGGGAACTCTGCCTTCTGAAAGCCAGGGTGGGAAATAGTGTAATGGACCATTCCAGGGAATTTGAGCCTAAAAGTAAAGCTGTGTGAATTTTTTGCAACTAATTGTGAACCCAAGTGAAACTCACCAGATTTCAGACCTGCTGGTGAAACTGGACAATGTTTGTTTTTTGTAAACCTGTTGCTGGGACAGGGCACTGAACTTGGGCTCAGGAGAGCTGGATTCTATAGCCAGTTCTGCTCACTGACCTACTTGTGTGACCCTTGGTCAGGTCACCTCACAGCACTGTGCCTCAGTTTCCCCTTCCACCTTTGTTTTGTCTCTTACTATGTGTTTGTACATCATCTAGCACAATGGGGCCACAATCTTGGTTGGGGCCTGTGAGCACTATTGTAATAGAAATAATATGAATAAATCTCTTGGGGCCAAAGCCAGCGGAATGCAGAGTTATGACAATGTTAGCCAAAGTTAAGCAGTGATTAGGAACTTCTAAGTACCTAGATTAATATCAAAACCTCAGAAAAAGAAGCTGAATAAATTTACCACTTTCACACATTTGCTGAAATCAATCATTGTCTGGGTCTGCATAAGCCTAAAACTCAAAGTAAATCTCTGGGGTGTGCCAACCATACGCATCAGGAAGGTTCACTCAGAGGTGTGCAAATCTCACTGAGCACTCTGCTTGGAAGACTGGAGCCAACTCAGGGCCTGTTCTAATAGCAGGATGATGGTTCGGTGAACAGCAAACAAGACAGGAAAGGGGAGAAAGCAGATACACGGCATGGGGGCCTGGCTAGAAGGTTCTAATTGAGCATATCAGTTACCCAGCTAGAGACTGGCGGGGTTCTGGCCTGAAGAGGTTCTGAAGAGTGGCGCAGCTAGCAACTGACAGGAAGACTTAGGGCCCTGATTCTGAGCTGTGACCAAGCTGAGCTCAGCACAGCTTTAGTGGGGAAAGAAACCAAGATGTATGTCACTTCTTAGCTCTTTGGATTCTGGAGGCAGCAGAGGCCTGGCCTGGTCCATGGCATAAGCTATAGGAACCCCATAGATACTCTAACTTAGGGCTGCCTGTAACAGCTACTAGCTGGAACTAGCTAGAGTCCAACACACTTCATTTATGCCTCCTCCTATCCCAACCACACACGCCCTTACAGTGAGGCTGTGATGAGGAGTGATAGAGCTATTCTGGTGTTGGGATCATCATGCCATGGACAGTGTCTCATCTCTCCTCCTGCCCTCCACCCATCACCTCTAACGTGGCAGAGCCCAGTCTCTCCCAGCACTCATAGATGGGTTTCCAGATGCTTGGTGGGGACAATGAGGGAGGTGGATGTGGTACTTCTTTTTGTTTACTTCCTGCTACCAGCCAGAGGAAGAGTTACAGGGGACTCACATGCACAGGATTCAAAAGTTATGAAGAGTGTCATGAAAATTGATTGGTCCCTCTTTTTCTTTAATCCTCTGCCATAAAACAGGAACAACAAAAGTGTGCTTGAAATGAAAGGACAGCACATTTAGAACAAAAAAAGGGAAATTCTGGTCTTTGCAACATGTCGTCAACATTGAAATTCACTGCTGCAGGTGGTCATCAGAACATCTGCTGTGGCAAGCTTTGAAAAGGACTGGGTAATTTTCTGAATGCAAACAGCATGCAGGCTCAGCTAGCAAAGAAATCACACTCTTCAGGGCATCCTGTAGTGACCAGCAAGGGATATGTCAGTTCTTAGATGCTACTGGACAGGAACAGACTAGACTAGAATGGACCAGGGTTCTGAGCTGGTCTGGCAAATCCTATGTTCTGATGTTCTCTTCGTTTTTGAATCTGAATGCACTATATTAGACCCCAATTATGCTAAGTGTCTCCATCAGTAGTCCAAAGAGGTCATTTGACCTTGCCAACTCCTTAACTCAGTTAACCGTTTATTCTTAGTATTGTTCATCCTGGTATTATTTAATCTAACCTATCAGCTGCAGTATGGGCACCTGGAGTCAAGACTGTTAAGCAAAATTGTATTATGGGATCATTTGATAAGCAACAGCTCTCATTAATGAATGTTTTAGTGTCTTTGATCTGTTGTATAGTTATTACTACCTGTGACCTGCTCTCTGTGGGTGCTTTAGCTGCCCTTGATTTTCACACTCAAAACCTGTCCTCATAAAGGAAAGACCAGGTGGAGGATGGTTTGTATTTACCTTCCTCTGAATATCCTGTCAAGCAGTTTTCTTTGCAACTAAGAATCCAAGCAAACAAGATAACCATGCACACCAATGGAAATCCTGTTTGCTTTGGTTGGCTTCTTCATTCTAAATATAGAATTCGGTGCTGGTGAAAGGGCCCCAGTTGATAGCAATGTAAAGTGAAGTCCTCTATTCATCTACAGAATGGGTACAGTCTGGACTGGGCAGTGAAAAGCTCCCTTCACTTTGCTCTGCCAGTCTACCTCAGCCTTGCCTTGAAAAGATCATCTCTAGGGGTCAGAGGGTAGGTTAGGCCCTGTTTCTATTGAAATTAATGACAACCTTCTCACTGACTTCAGTTATGCAGGATCAGGTTCTTTTGCTGCAAATTTTGCTCTCAGTGCATTGTAAATCTGGAGTAACTCCATGAAAATTGACATGCCATTTTCACTGGTGTGCTCCAGCTGCTTCGCACCATTGTGGCAGTACAAAACAGCTATGAACTAGGCTCAACTGGATAGCTAAGCTGAATTTTCAGGTATTTTATGTTACTGGCAGCCAGGGCATACCACTGAATCTAGCCAAATGGACTAACTGATGATTTACACTAGCATAACTGAGAGCAGGATTTGACCCGGTGGGCCTAATTCCCTAGGGGTGTTCCCTTTGGGTAGCCTTTTATACCTGTGTAAGACATTCCCTTGGAATATTCAAGCTACTGGGTGCTCAGATAACTTGGGTGTGACCATTTACCAACTTGGAAAATCCCCATGGCATTCAACTACCATTTGAGCCCCCAGAGGGGTCAACAAGTTATTTGCACCTTCCCAAGCCTTTGAAAAGTCTGGTCTTGCTGTGCTGGGGCTGTGGGTAAAGTGGGCAGTTACTGTATGCCATTTTTACACTTGATTTTCACAGTCAAAAAAATCTATATTCACAAAGAAAACACTAGGTAGGGGAAGTGCGTTTGTCATTGCTCTTGATCTCCTCTGCGAGTGACATTTCCATAGGCTCCAGAACTCAGACAAATAGGGTAATGCTGCAACAGTGGAAATCCTGGCTAAGGCTCATATGGGTTCTTCTGTCCTTGCTCACAATCAAATTTGCAAGAGATAAATACAATGGCCAGATTTTTGCCTTTTTACAAATGTGCTATAGCTTTGCTCCATTTCCTCTCTCGCTTACTGCTGTTTTGTTGGTGAGAAGATAACTTCCAGAGTATCAGCTCTCACCTTGCAGCCTGCTCAAAGCATATCTCCTGGTTTTTAAAAAGAAATGGAGGTAGCTCTTTTGTCCAGGAACAGTTTATTTTCATTGGAATGGTTCTGCCTATTGTAACCCAGGCGCACTCCAGTGTTCTGAAGCTTTGCCAGTTTTGATAGGTTTCCTTGACATTACTGTAGCAGACAAGGCTGAGCACAGCTGTCTGGTGCCTGCAATCCTTAGGAGCCCTGCAGGACCTGAACAAGTCAAATAAACTGAACTTAGACATAACCGGGCCAAGGGTTTCTTCAGCCAAATCCAGTGTAAATAGGCAAGAATCAAAGTAGATACAATGGGTCAAATTAATCCCTCGTGTACCTCTGTTAACTTCAGTGAAGTTATATCAGGAATGAATTTGCTGCAGTTTGTCCTCTAAATGAATCCAAATAGTAGGGCCCGGCTAAGTAAACCAGAACCTGAGACTCAGCCCTCAGATATGTTTTATCTTAATATATTTGAATTATGGTTTTTAAAACTACCAAAACTCAAGAAATGAATACAATTGACCTCAGTCCCCTGGGGCACTGCAAGGAACAGTTGGCAGTAGTGGTAACATACATTGAATAATCCAGTTCATATTTCATTTGGTGTGTGTTTGTTAGCCCACTGAGCTGGGAGTGACATACAAACATACTTGGACAATGTATGCCAAAGCACTTGGAAATGCTCAAAAAGCACATGAAAGTTTCACACAATTCTTGCTTGGGAGAGGGGGACAGAGATCAGTGTGGAAGGTCTTTCTTTTAATTGGAAGAACATTTTGATAAATTACCAAGTTTTAGAGACAAGTGGATCCAGAGCAGCTGGGTCAAGAGCTAGAAGTGCATTCCAGATGCCTACAGTTGTCCTGGCTGTGCATAAGAGAGAGACATGTTGGAAGATCTTGATAAACTGATGCAGAATGTTTAGAACTCTGAAGCCAGGGTGCTACCACAGCCTGCCTAGTGTTTAAAGACTGTGACACAGATTTTTCCTTTGTGTAAGCTCTGTGGGGGAGGGACCGTCTTTTTGTTCTGTGTTTGTACAGCCCCTAGCACAATGGAGTCTTTGTCTATGACTAGTGCTCCCAAGCACGACCGTAATACAAATAAATAATAGTAGTCGTGCTAAAACCTTATCAAAATTCTCTACGCACATCCATGGTAGCATTTTGCACCATCTTTGCAAAGGTGTAAATGACTACACAACGTGCAAAGTAATGGGGAAGCAGGTTCTCTGGCTCCCAGTTGTATTTTCTGTCATAGTGAAGGTGCATTCTCAAATGGGGATGCCATTTGGAATGTATATCATGGCCATGGTGCACAGGCTAAAGGTTCATGAATGACATCTCATGTGGTATCAGTAAATGTTCTACTGTTGAGTCAGATTCTGCTCCCAGTTGCACTGATACAAATTGTGAGTAACTCCATTGGGGCAGATTCATCACTATGCTCTGGCTGCTTTGTGCCTTTGCATCAAAGGCTCTTACCCCAGAAGTTCCCCCTTAGTTGCAGTGACTGGATTACATGCATGAGCATTGTGCACTGTACTGAGAGCAAAATATGATTCAATGATTTTGCTTCCTTTATCACACGAGGCACAATCCTCCCCTGTACCTGAGCTTCCAAGTGCCTGATATGCCAATTAGAAGCATTATGGAAATGGTACGCTCACCCTCAATGACAGGCGAAGGAATCAGATTCAGGAGAGCATTGCAACTGCAGGAAATTACATTAAAAGAAGACAAATAGTGAATCGGGGAAGTTTAGGAAACCTTCCAATCAGCAAGTTCTTATTTTATTTTCAAGTTTACCGGCTTAAAATCAATCACTCCGACATGATTATTTAATGGCACTAGAGAACCTTAACATTAAATATAATACTTGAATAATGTTTGGGGGTGCTTACAAAACATGGAAATATCTGACTATTAAGAGTACATGTGGTGGTTTGCATAGCAAACATTTAATCTCTCATGCAGCCTTTCTCCTATGTCCTCTCTCTAACTTTTTAAAATGAATGTTCCAAATGAGAGGTAAGTCCAATGTGACACAAATACTTTTGTCAATATATAGTCACAAAAATATCAGTGCTGGCAGTGTGCACACTACCTCCTTGAAAGCTCTCTGATGGCTTGCGGGTCTCGCAGTCAGGGAGTAAAAACAACACCATGTGATTTAAGTGGCCAATAACATGGCATGAATAGCAAATTACAAATAATGAGTACGCAAAGCAATAATCATAGCAAATAACTGGCAAGAAATCCATACGATAAAAATATGTTTGCACAAACCACTTGGCAAATAATAGTGAATAATGAAAAAGGATAGGCTAAATTCCTCAGCAAAACTGTACCCTGCATATAGTTCTCACCAACCTCTAGTTGTAAACAACATTGCAGCCTGGTTCTGGTCACACACACACACACACACGTCCCAGATAAAAATCATATTCATAGTGAACATTGCAGTTTCTTTTGACAATTCATGTCTGCTTTGATTGCTGTTCTACTCACCTTCCAGAGGCTGGTGTGTTTATTAGAAAATACCACAGCTACTCTTTGAAGGGCCACATGATGTTTCTAGAAAAGTGCTTTTTTTGTTAAAACGTATAAATAAACACCTACTTCTAAAGTATATATCTATATTATAGTAGGCACTTGAGGTTTATTTTCCCAAGACTGATCGTGTGCCCATATAAAGTCTACCTCAATAACTGCCAGCTGTTTATTTTTTTTTTAAATAAATGCTGTTCCCTTGCTGGAAACCCAGCAGGAATATTACACTCAAAGGCATGTTCTCTTGTGTAGGAAGGGATCCATGTTTGCTCAACTGTGGCGAGAAAAATCCAACTGTAAAAATTTTTCTGCTATGGCCAAATAAAATTATTTAACAAATATAATGGACCACATTCATCACCCCTGTAACACCACTGAAGCTAATGCAGTTCCACCTCCTTGTACCGAGGCTGAACTTTTTCCTGTACATTAATATAAATAAATAGAGCATACACAGTTAGTCTAGATAGGCTGAAATTACAAAAGCTATCAATCCTCATGCTTCAGGGCATAATCTGATTACCAGATGAGGTCAGCTAGAAATTTCCCCTACTGGTATAATATTGCATAATTAGATTCTTTATGGGCATTTTATGCCTTTCTCCAAAGCATCCGGCATTAGCCACTAGATGGACCATTGCTCTGTTCTGCTATGGCAATTTCTATGTTTCTAATCCACAAAGCAATTGGCAATGGACAGCACGGTTCCTGTTTTATGCATCACTCAGGCAGCCATGCACCAGATGGAACTCGGCCTATATCCCAGCTCTTTCACAAAAGGCTGCTGCTACCTGCGGATGAAGCTTCAGTCTGGACGCAGGGGAGGAGAAGAGGAGGAGGAGGTTTTCTGCCACAATGAGAGAGTCTCTGCAATAATTTTCTTTATAGTGGCATAAATGGAAAGACACATCATTTAACCTGTAACTCAAGCGACAGCAATACATAGCGGCTTTAAAGCATGAAACTGAAGTCTATAGGCTAGAGTAGATATTCCCAAACTGGTCTGGGGACTACTGATGAGTGGAAGGGAACTGGCCAGTCATATGGTATGGTCTCTTCTTTTTTCCCACCTAAGAGAAACAGAACAGATGGGGGAGGGGGAAATGAAGTGAAGAGTAAAAGTAGATTATGTGATCAACTGTATTCAATGCACTAAAGACAGCAAAATTACATAACTATTTCCCGAATATCATTTTTCCATGTAAACAAATGTTGCATTTGCTTAGGGATATTATGTGATCACCAATGGGAGTGAAGAGGGGTGTGGGGGATGCCAGACAATTGTGAACTGGGTGGGGATGACTGTGCACAAGATAATATCACTATTAAGAGGTGGGCTGGAAAAATGAGACTGTTGTCCCCTATCTTGTTGAGTCATAGTTCTAGGTTTATGGCCTAGTCTGCACCCGTTGCCCTCCCATTGCGAAGATATCCCAGTTCAACAACACACAGACTCGACATGGCCCAATGCTGTTCTTTTGGTTGCTTGCCTGGAAAGCGAGAGACTTTTGGACTGTGTGCCTCCCAGTGACCTGGCCCCTTTGAACTGAACTGTACTTTCACTCTCTCCGAAGCAGTGACAGCTACCAAGTAGTGTCCTGCCACTTCTTTATATGGAAAATACTAGTGCTAGGTCAGGGATAAAACTAGTCGCCGGGGTTCACCTTTACATTAAGACCCCCTTTATACCACTCTGGTGGAGTAGGCGCTGTGAAGGGTCCTTAGTGTACGTGAGAATCACTCCCCCGCCCCTGAGTGAGCTTAGCTAGTGGAATATGGGCGTTACTCATTAAAAAGAAGTTCTTGGTAGATAAACATATCGGTCATGAGTCATTTTTACAGGCCACCTCCACTAACATTGAAATAAATATTTGTTTGGGTTCCATCTGTTGCTTCTGTTTATCCATGAAGAGAAACTCAGCTCCCAGTAGTTCTCCTGTCACACCTTATGTCAATCGCCGCTACCTATGGAAGTTAGAACCAGGCTGCTGGAGTACCTCTGATTTCCCTCAGATATAAAGCTGGCATCTCTGTAAAAGTTTCTGGGTGGTTTTGTGGAATTACCTTTAAGGGCCTGATTCTCATTTACACTAACTCCACTTTCTGACATTCTGGCAGTTGAAAGGGGCCTTCGACTCACATTGACTATAAGAGCCGTATAAAGTGGCCCCCGTGGAAATAAGAATCAGACTTAAGACTAAGTTGCAGATGAAAATGAGGGAGAAAGGCATTAGCCTTAACACAAGATAGTCATTTTGAAATTGTTTCTCAGGGTACCAATTTCCTCTAGTGTAGCATAAAGACATTCAGGAAGTTCATGCCAGCATAACTAGAATGCTTTGGATGGAAGGAGCAGCAAGAAATGTTCATCATGGGGAAATTTCTGCCTTTGTCTCTGCATGTGCATGGGACCGAACATGCAGCTAGCCCAGTGTAGTTTCCCCTGAATGGTGTGACAAGGAGTTAGGAGGATACACACCTTCTGTAAAGCACACAGCTCAAATCCAGAGAGGCTCTCTACTTGCTGTCATGTAAGTGGATTTCAGGATGGAAGTCTCAAAATCTGCCACTATGCAAAGCACCAATAGGGAAGAAGAGCCAGAGGGAAGCGGTAAAAGGGTTGCATAGCCATGGGGCTGGATTTGTAGCTACAAAGCTATTCTGTGGCCTGGGGGAAGATTTTACAGCTCCATGCATTTGTGAAGATCACCAGCCCTGGTGAGGGGATAGGGGTTTATGAGCACAAGTTATGCTGCCACCACACTCTCCCTGTGACAAATCTTAACCAGGAGAAATAAGAAGTGACTCACAGGATTTCATTGTATTGTTTGTACTGAATTTGGTTCCCATGGAAGGTGCCAGATCAACAGTTCTGGAGACTCAAGGCTTGTATTTCTCCACAGGAAAAGTACAGCAGGGTGTTGGAAGTGCTGGCTTCCCCCATACTGTCCTCGCAGTGGGCCTTCATCTGAACGGAAAGGGGACCACCTATAAGGAGGCAGAAGTCTCCATTTCCATGAACTCACAGCAGAGACAATAGCACTTCATCCAATTTCTGATTTAAAGCGTGAGCCATTTTCCAAACGCTCTCTTGCCAGGCATATAAAAAGAATTTAAATGTGACTTTTAAAAAAAATAAAATAAAATGTAGTTTAAAAAAATGATTCTGGAACCATCCAACCTTTAGAAGTGGGTTAAAAAAGAATACATTTATAACCCTGCTCCTGGTGAGGTGTAAATTTCCCACCCACATTCCACATCACAGACAGGAAGCCAGCTGGTTGAAAGGGCCATGTATTTACTGTCACCATTGTACAATTATCATGGTGGTTTCGTTTTTTCACAGAGCTAACTGTGACTGGTCCAATTTTTAATTCTGCCTTTGCCTTTTTATGTTTCAGATCAACTATGCATTTCATCTGCCTCTTGCCCACCAGCAATCATGAAATATGAGACGTTGTGGGAAAGCAGAGTCGTAGAAAGACTTTCTTGTTCCAGACTCCGCAGCCCAGCTGCTCTCCGGGCAGCTTTTGTGATGCTAGGGACAGTAAACATCAGCCTAAAAAATAATCAGACAGTTTGGGCATTTTGGCTTCCAGCCATTGGACAACTTCTTCTTATTACTGACGCATGGCTATAAAAATAAAAGGGCCCTTTAGTGCTAATATCTTTGGAAGCTGCTATGTGATATATCTGGAATCAGTCCAGGATGTTCCTACCTGCTCTGCATCCTATGCTATAAGCAATCAAAGCAGTTCTCTTCTTCCTCTATGCCTCAATCTACACCAATTTTAATCAATTTTAATTTCTCCTTCCATTAAATTGGCCTGTCCAACCGGACTCACAAATAATGCAACAACATAGTTTCTGGAGCCCTGTATTAACCGGAGTAACTAGATATATCTCTTCACAGCTGCAGTGGTGGATATGGCACAAGTATTTTTTCTTAACTGCAATGCAGGGAATTCATTTATTTATGTATATTCCATTTACAGGACTGCCACACATCAGCCGTTCACCCTGTCAGATTGTATAACAGGATCAGAAGTGGCAGGGAGAAGGCAATGCTCATTTTTCATTTGTTTTTTTTTCCTCAGGTAACTTAGTTAAAGACATATCAGACTTTAACTGTCAATGGGCCAAACTCATCCCTGGAGTAACTATTGACTTCAAGGGGCTTACAGGAGGAATGAATTTCTTACCTGCCTGACAACTCCTGCTCTGTTTCCACTTCTACATTCTATCCTTAGTTCTTAGTTCTTCTCTGAGGTCTTATGTTAATTCTCTCAGTTGTGCTCAGCGCTACACTTAAGGAATCCAAAGACTGGCAGAAAAATGCAACCTTGGCATCACTGGCAGATTGCCACACCAATTAATGTCACGCTAGGAGCTCAGATACCATGGTGATGGGTGTGGTATAAGAACCTGAACAGAATATCATGAATAGACCGTACTACAGATATGCTGTGGATAGCAGGCATATTTCTAAGTGAGTGTTCTGAGTGGACATACATGCAGTATTCTGAACATATTTTTAATGAAAAAGGATTAAATTCACCCCGTGCATGGGTCCCGCAGAATTTCAGTGGTGCCGAAGCGGTCAACATATGGAGATCTAGAGTTGATTCCTGACCCTGCCACAGACTTCCTGAGCGGCCTTGGGCAAGTCACTTAATCTCTCTGTGCCTTTGTTCCCCAACTGGAGGATAATAAGACTTTGTTTCACCCACCCTTTGACTGAAATGCATATTGTAAGTTCTCCAGGGCAGAAGCTGTCTCCTACTGTTGCAGTTACAGTGACTCCCTTACTGCAATTTAAGCCCATTGCTTCTTGTCCTATCCTCAGAGGTTAAGAAAAACAATTTTTCTCCCTTCTCCTTGTAACAACCTTTTATGTACGTGAAAACTGTTATTATGTCTCCTCTCGGGCTTCTCTTCTCCAGACTAAACAAACACAATTTTTTCAATTTTCCTTCATAGGTCATGTTTTCTAGACCTTTAATCATTTTTGTCGCTCTTCTCTGGACTCTCTCCAATTTGTCTACATCCTTCCTGAAATGTGGCACCCAGAACAGGACACAATACTCCAGTTGAGGCCTAATCAGCGTGGAGTAGAGCGGAAGAATTACTTCTCGGGTCTTGCTTACAACATTCCTGCTAATACAGCCCAGAATGATGTTCACTTTTTTTGCAACAGCGTTACACTGTTAACTTATATTTAGCTTGTGGTCCACTATTATCATCAGATCCCTTTCTGCAGTACTCCTTCCTAGGCAGTCATTTCTCATTTTGTATGTGTGCAACCGATTGTTCCTTCCTAAGTGGAGTACTTTGCATTTCTCCTTATTGAATTTCATTCTATTTACTTCAGACCATTTCTCCAGTTTGTCCAGATCATTTTGAATTGTAATCCTATCCTCCAAAGCACTTGCAACCCCTCCCAGCTTGGTATCGTCCACAAACTTTATAAGTGTACTCTCTATGCCATTATCGAAATCATTGATGAAGATATTGAACAGAACCGGACCCAGAACTGATCCCTGTGGGACCCCACTCATTATGCCCTTCCAGCATGACTGTAAACCACTGATAACTACTCTCTGGGAATGGTTTTCCAACCATTTTTGCACCCACCTTATAGTAGCTCCATCTAGATTGTAATTCCCTAGTTTGTTTATGAGAAGGTCATGCGAGACAGTATCAAAAGCTTTACTAAAATCAAGATATACCATGTCTACTACTTCCCCGCTATCCACAAGGCTTGTTATCCTGTCAAAGAAAGCTATCAGGTTGGTTTGACATGATTTGTTCGTGACAAATCCATATTAATTGTTACTTATCACCTTATTATCTTCTAGATGTTTGCAAATTGATTGCTTAATTATTTGCTCCATTATCTTTCCAGGTACAGAAGTTTAGATGACTGGCCTGTAATTCCCTGGGTTGTCCTTATTTCTGTTTTTATAGTTTGGCACAATATTTGCCCTTTTCCAGTCATCTGGAATCTCTCCTGTCTTCCATGACTTTTCAAAGATAATCGCTAATGGCTCATATATCTCCTCAGTCAGCTCCTTGAGTATTCTAGGGATGCATTTCATCAGTCCTTGGTGACTTAAAGACATCTAATTTGTTTAAGTAATGTTTAACTTGTTCTTTCCCTATTTTAGCCTCTTCTGATCCTACCTCATTTTCACTGGTGTCCACTAAGTTAGACGTCCAATCACCACCAACCTTCTTGGTGAAAACCAAAATAAAGAAGTCATTAAGCACCTCTGCCATTTCCACATTTTCTGTTGTTATTTTTCCCTCTGATTGAGTAAGGGGCCTACCCTGCCCTTGGTCTTCCTCTTGCTTCTAATGTATTTGTAGAATGTTTTCTTGTTACCCTTTATGTCTCTAGCTAGTTTGATCTCATTTTGTGCCTTTCTAATTTTGTCCCTACATACTTGTGTTATTTGTTTATATTCATCTTTTGTAATCTGACCTAGTTTCCAGATTTTGTAGGACTCTTTTTTGATTTTTAGATCATTGAATATCTCCTGGTTAAGCCAGGGTGGTTTCTTGCCATACTTTCTATCTTCCTACACAGTGGGATAGTTTGCTCTTGTGCCCTAATAAAGTCTCTTTGAAAAACTGCCAACTATCTTCAATTGTTTTGACCCTTAGACTTGCTTCCCATGGGATCTTACCTACTAACTCCCTGAGTTTGCTAAAGTCTGCCTTCTTGAATCCATTGTCTTTATTTCGCTGTTCTCCCTCCTACCATGCCTTAGAATCATGAACTCTACCATTTCATGATCACTTTCACCCAAGCTGCCTTCCACTTTCAAATTCTCAACCAGTTCCTACCTATTTGTCAAAATCAAATCTAGAACAACATCTCCCCTAGTAGGTTTCTCTACCTTCTGAAATAAAAAATAGTCTCCAATACATTCCAAGAACTTGCTGGATAATCTGTGCTCTGCTGTGTTATTTTCTCAACAGATGTCTGAGTAGTTGAAGTCCCCCATCACCTCTAAGTCCTGTGCTTCAGATGATTTTGTTAGTTGTTTTAAAAAAGCCTCATCCACCTCTTCTTCCTGCTTAGATGGTCTGTAGTAGACCCCTACCATAACATTACCCTTGTTTTTTACCCCTTTTATCCTTACCCAGAGACTTTCAACAAATCTGTCTCCTATTTCCATCTCAACCTCAGTCCAAGTGTATACATTTTTAATATATAAGGCAACACCTCCTCCCTTTTTTGCCTGCCTGTCCTTCCTGAGCAAGCTGTACCCTTCTATACCAATATTCCAGTCATGCGTATTAACCCACCAAGTCTCTGTGATGCCAACTATGTCATAGATGTGTTTATTTACTAGCATTTCAAGTTCACACAATCCTACTTTGTGTTCAGCCAATCACTAAGACAAACAAGTTTGTTTACATTTATTGGAGATACTGCTGCCTGCTTCTTATTTACAATTGTGACACTGTACCCCATATTCTTCACAGTGATATTATTACGATATGATTATGGCATAATTATGATGTATTTTATGCAAGATACGGCATGTGAGATATCATTGAAAAGGTTATAATGTATTCAGTATGATTATCCTATTTGTATGCATGTATAATTTTTGTATCTGAAGTTAGGAAATATTGACTGTCTGCAAATGACTGGCTGGCTGGGAAGGGCCCATTCAAGTTGGATGGCCCATCAGGGGAACACTTAGCTCACAATGGACTGTGAAAGACACCCATCTACATCTAATAGGCTTTCCTGTAAATGTTCTAACTAAAGTATGGGTAATGGCCTCTGCTATGTCTAATGGAAGCATGCATGGGCATGTGACTTGCCCACATGACTCTACAGGAACATGTGATCAGGTCACATGGTACTGGACTCCATCTTGGAATACCAGTGTTTTTCCACTGACTGGCACGGGAACGAAGCTTGGAGACAAAGGGTTCCTGCCATATGCAAAATCTTTTTAAGGCAGGGGAGTAACATCATCATGGTTCTTCGCTGACACTCCGCCCAAAGAAGACTCCTGGAAACACCTGAGGAACAAGGACTGAACTGGGGAGAAGGGCTGAACCCAGGCTGAAGGGATTTTTAGCCTGTGAAAGGAATGCCTGGGGGTTTTAAGCTGTAAGCAAGCGCGGCTGGCCCCTTAAGAATTTTGCAGCCTTCTTGAATCATCATTTAAGGTGCAAATTAGTTATTCATATCCAATCTCTTTAGTATATTAAGCTTAGTTTGCGTATTTTGTTTGTTTGCTAGGTAATCTGCTTTGATCTGTTTGCTATGCCTTATAAACACTTAAAATCTATCTTTTGTAGTTAATAAACTTGTTTTTGTTTTGTCTAAAACCAGTGTGTGGGAGTCATAACTTGGGGAAAAAAGCTGTTGTATATTTCCTCTCCACATTGAGGGAGGAGGCGAATTTCATGAGCGTACGCTGTACAGATCCCTGTGCAGCACAGGACGGTATAATTTTGGGTTTATACTCCAGAGAGGGGTGTGCACTTGAGCAGTTGAGCAGTTCCTTAGCTGTAGCTTCCCCATTCAAAGCTGATCACAGCAGCCTGTAAGTACTGCATCTGGGTGTGTCCCTACCTGTGTGTATGCTGGAGCCTGGGAGAGGGCTTGGCAGGCTGGTCACAGCAGTACAGTGTAAAGGGAGCCCAGGCTGGTGGGCCAGGGGGGCTATGTGGTACCCCATTTCCAGGTGGCACCTCAGGGGGGAACCCATCACAATTGTGTCACCTGAAAATGAAAACAGGCATTTGCATGGCACTGCTGTAGCCAGCGTAGAAAGGTATTTATGTGCCAGATATGCTAAACATTTGTATGCCCCTACATGCCTCGACTTGTAGATTGCACCATCTTTTTTTTCATCTTTTTTAGAATGCAAATATTTATAAGCAAAAATAATAATATAAAGTGAATTGTGGCACAAAGATCCTGGCACAAAGTCCTGCCATACTGAGGGGAACACAATTGCCTCGTCTGGTGCTGAAGTCAGACACCGTTCCATCAGCTGGGGATCATGGCAATCCACTGGACAAGCAGCGAGAATTTCCATCATGTAGGTGACCTTCCTGGTCTCAGCCATGACTGAGGATTCCTTCCAAGAGAGAAGGGGTATCTACGGGATCGACCACATTCAAAGCTGTATTACTAGTAATAGGTAATAGATTTGTATTTGCATCGCATCACTAGTGTGCAGTCTAAGGATCAGATCCTTCTTACCTGACTCACAATAGGATCAACTGACATAATTGAGAGTAATCATCTGAGTAAGCCAATCAGGGTTAACAAAACAAATAACAAACAATGACAATAGATTAGGCTGATCTGGGGGAAGAGAAGGTGATAAAAGACAAACATTAAAAGATCTAAGGGACTAGATCAGTAAGGAGCAAATTGTTTTACATGTAGCTCATATAAGCTATTGTGCATTTTTGGTCCAGAACCTGCAAACCTTTTCTCACTTGAGCAGTAGTTACTCACAGAAGTAGCTCCTCTGAAGTCAAGGACTCTAGCCAAGGGCTAGATCATCCATTTGTATTCTAGTCCATAGCAAGGGATAGCGTATTGCTGCGCCACTCCTAGAACATCTTGGGAACCACCGCCATCTCCTTCCACAGGGTATGCCCCCTGAGACACACTGGCAACTACATTGCCAGGCTCCTGGGGGTGCACAGCCTAGGGTCTGTCCTCTCCCACTTCTTCCCACCCACCTATGTGAGGTGGAGGTTTTGCTTTGCAAGCTGGAAGTGGTGGTATAGAGCTCCAGTGCAAGGGGTTAAGAGGTTGTGTTATACATCCTCCACCCCACTATGCCAGTGTGCAGGCTGGTCCCTAACCTGACCCCACATAAGGAAGAGTTTGCAGGATACTTGGTTTGCTAAAATATTGTGACGGGTTGGATCACAGAAACCCCCCTGGGAACCCGATGTGCAAAGACTACCCCAGCTTCTGTTTTCCCTGCCAGCTCAGGACTCCAGCACCCTGTCTTGCTGAGCCAGACACTCCCAACTGACTCAAGACACAGATCCAGGGTCTGAATCACTTGTCCCGAAGCTGCAGGTTTACCTGAAAACAGCTCCCAGTAGTGTGCTTGTCTTTAACACTCAGATGCCCAACTCCCAATGGGGTCTAAACCCAGATAAATCCGTTTTACCCTGTATAAAGCTTATGTAGGGCAAACTCATAAATTGTTCACCCTCTATAACACTGATAGAGAGATATGCACAGTTGTTTGCTCCCCCAGGTATTAATACATACTCTGAGTAAATTACTAAAGAAAAAGTGATTTTATTAAATACAGAAAATAGGATTTAAGTGGTTCCAAGTAGTAACAGACAGAACAAAGTAAGTCACCAAGCAAAATAAAATAAAATGCGCAAATCTATGCCTAATCAAACTGAATACAGATAATTTCCTCATCAGTTCCAGAGTGCTCCCTTTTACAGGCTAATCTCCTTTTAGCCTGGGTCCAGCTATCACTCACACCCCCTGTAGTTACTGTCTTTTGTTTCAGTCTCTTCAAGTATCCTGGGGGGCGGGGGTGGAGAGGCTCCTTCTTTAGCCAGCTGAAGACAAAATGGAGGGGTCTCCCACGGGTTTAAATAGACTCTTGTGGGTAGGGACCCCCCTCCTCCCTCCTATGCAAAGTCCAGCTCCAAGATGGAGTTTTGGAGTCACCTGGGCAAGTCACATGCCCCTGCATGACTCAGTCTTTACAGGCCGATGCCATTGTCCACATGGTATCTTGCATGTTTCCAGGAAGACTTCTTATGTGGATTGGAGCATTCCAAGATGCATTGTTCTCCAAGTGTTTCCTGATCAGGTACTTAACCTGGTGAATTCCTTCCTAAAGAAGCTGACCAAATGCCTTCCAAAGCTTACTTAGAAACCAAGCAAGCATACAGCCCATATTCTTAACATCAAGTAGAAAATGATATATATATGTACAAATAGGATGAATAGATATAGTAGACCATAACCTTTATGGAGATATGTTACCTGGCACAGGCAGCACAAAACATATTCCAGTTATGTCATACATACATTTATAAGCACCCCCTCCCCATAAAGCCTTATGGGGTACACTGTCACAGATATTTTTTGTTTTCTTTAATAATTTCTGTCTGAAGAAAATCTGTGTTTTGCCCATTTACTACTAAATTACTGGATTTTTTTAATTCCACCCCTTTCCTGTCCCAGTTTTACAAGCATTACCTTAGTAATGTAATCCTGCTACACACACCGTGCAACCACTCAGGAGAGGATCTGTAAATACAACAAACCCAGGAGAAATAGGATTTGAAGAAAACCATTTACTCATGAGACACGTGGTAGTGCACTGGCAAGATGAGATCACATACTGAAAAACAAATATAGAAATATCCATTTGAAACAAATATATTATACACAGTTTCAAATGAGTATAAATATAACATGCTTTATGCTATGGGATGTATATCTATAGGACGGATATGATCTCATATATTGACTCATACAGCATATGAACTAGTATGGAAATGGCCCCTTCCATTCAGTACTGTCAACACACATATGTGCCACAGATGAAAATAAATGACATTATATATGCACATGAAATATACGTGTATTTCCACATGAGTCAGTTCAAACCAGAACCTTGAGCTGACACCCCTAACTTTAGGAACATCCCCCAGCACTATAAATTTCATGGGCTGACCCATCTCTGTTATAAAGCACAGGCAGGCAGCTAGTCAAACTGCAGAACATTTCTAACCTTATACATGTGCACACACAGGGTGCCTCCTGTTGTGGAACTAATTGGTCTTAGACTGTTCCATTTTAAGATAACACCAAAGGATATGCAACATTCTTCCTTGAATTTTTAAAATATCTGATTTCATGCATTATGTTTTTTTTTTTTCCCAGAGCTTTAGAATACATTCACAGATTCCCATGTTTCTCCTGAGGAGTGTCACCTTCACAGTTTGTTCAGGATAAAAATTGTTTTGGTTTGCACTCTTGTAGCCTGAACCAGCACTGTTAATGAGATATTCTAATGAATAAAATGAAAGTAACCCTCCAGGCACCATATCAATTTATAATAAACACTGCCATTGCCATCTAGAAAACGGTGCTCAATGAGAGGGATCAAAAAGCGGCACACATCTATATAGCAATGCAGATGTTCTATGGAAGCTGACTTTGCCATAAAAGACACACATGTTTTTTTTATATCAATTATATTTCACATTGATATTGTAGTGTACAATGAAAGGAATTCAATATATTGTCATGCTTCAATGTAGAGAGAGACAAAACAGAGTCTGGATTCAATCAAGAATTATGGCAGCATATTCACAATGTACTGTGTGTGTTGTTTTCTCTTTTTTTAATACTGTCACAATTCTGTCCTAGTTATGCACCTGTATAAGATTAGAAATATTTTGCACTCTCACTCGCTGCCTGTAAGTGCAGATGGGTCAGACCATGAAATCGGTATGGTTGGGGGATGTTTCTAAAGTGCAAGGGGCCTTGGATCAGGATTCTGGTTGGAACTGACTCGTGGAAATTCGACTTTAACATTAATTTACAGCACTAACTTCTTCAAGTCTATGTGTGACAGTCTCTCTTCAGTGCCTTTTCCTTGCAAAGCACGGAAGATAGGAGGGTACAGTGCTCACCATGAAATCTTCCCTGCTTGAGATTTCTAACAGCAGATGTGGCGTTGTAGGGAAGTCATTGACTACTATGGCAATGCTAATTTTGTAAAGATGTTAATTTTAGGTTCCATTACTTAGGGCTTTGGAAGATAATAAACAATCTAATAAATAATAATCTAATGGCAAACACTGCACAGGCGTTTAAATGCACTGTCTTGAAGAAGGAGCTCTCCACACTGCTCTCAATTCAGCACAGTGTTTGAGAGCCATGCCAAAACAGCGACCGCCATCAAATCTTTAAAAGCACCTCATGCATCTTGCCTCCTGGAGTTCCCTGGTGCACAGGAGGAGTATGGCTGCTGTTACACTCCATTAGGTGACCGACTGGTAGTCAGAATAGGGGACTGTGGTCTCACCACTAGTCCCTCCTCACTCCTTTTAGGGTCGCTGTTGCTGCTTGTAGTCATAGCCACACCGAGTCCTTGCAGTGACTAGTGATAACATCTCTAAACAGCAATAACTCTACACCTGTTCTTAGCATGCAGTGTTTATAAGGTTTCCAGACCCACCACTGTGATATTGTGCAGACTAGGCCATTATTAGATTGCACACTCTGCCTTTTGTTCCACCCTCTGGAGGTCCGAGGAGTTGGCCTTAAGGAAAAGGTCCCCAAACTGTGGGGCGAGGAACATCGGGGGTGTGTGTGTGTGTGTGCAGCTGAGGTGCAGGCCAACCCCCACGGCGGGTGGGAGCACCACCCAGCTCTGCTCCTGGTCCCGGCCCTAGCTGCCAGCCCCCCACCAAGGGTTTCACTACCAGCCCTGCACCCGGGGCCCTGGCTGCTGGTGTCAGCCCCTGGTCTCTGCTCTGCTCCCACCCCCAGCCCCAACCCCAACCCCAGCTTGGGTGCAGACTCAACCCCTTTACCCATGTCTGCATCCCCTCCTCCTGGAGCTGCAGCCCCACTCCTGGCCCCAGTTCGGGGGGGGGGGGGGGGCAGATAGGGGCATGAGGGGGACAAGATATAAAGTTTGGGGACCACTGCCCTAAGATTTTGGAAGTCCCTCTTACCCTTTCTAAGCCCACTATGTATCATTTTGGGGGATGTGCATTTTTGGCATCATCAGCCATTTTGGAAAAAATGGAGATTTGTTTTTATTTTTATTTAGTTTATCCATACTGGAAGCATTACAAATAAATGAATAAATATTCATTTGATACCTTTTCCCCCATTGGAGAGGGAAATATGATTTTTGCATAGTTAGTATGATTCTAAATAAAGCTGATTAAATAATTGCAAAAAGGCACAAAGTATTAGTGACAGAGAGAAGACACAATAGTTATATGTGTGCAAGGCACAGTTCAGACACCTTTCACAATGGCCAAAGGAAGTTTTAAAGAAGTACAGAAAGGAAAGCTAGAGAGAAGAGAAAAGCAGGTCACCCCACAAAGTGTCCTCAGCCAAATGGCAAAATTCCCTGTTTTGGAAGCTTATGACAAACCATGACTCACAAGCCAAGCCAATTAGAAGGTATTCTTTAATCCTGCAACCTTTTGCAAATTCAAACATCATAGATTATTAAACTGCATCACATTTTCCTGAGCCAGTCTGAAGGCTATTCTAACCTCATGGCCTTTTATGGAATTATTCACCGTAACATATTAAAATATAAATTAAACCTAAAATGCCATTCAAAAGGAGCATGCATGTAGATTTCTTCAAACTTTTTACAAAATCTATGTGAATTTAGCAATTAACCTTATTTGTCTTTTGGTTCTGGACCATGAATAAAATGTCCTCTTCCTCCACAGTAACTTCAGCATTTGTTTTTAAAAACTGGTAGAGAAACCCTAATTGAATCTTGCCTAAACTTTATTCCAATTTTCCATATTTCATTTCCTCTTTTATTTCTTTATAGTTTTTATATTCATTAGAAATTAGCACTTACTGGCTTATACTATATTAGAGGTCTCTTAATTTTAGTTAAGTTTTTGAAAGACAAATAAATTAAAACAATATTTTAGCAAACATACCACACACAGAGCACTAAGCCACTCACTCCTCTTTCCCCAAACAATTAAACATATGTTCAAGCCAACTTGTATACTATTTTATAGATAAACCGCCTCAGGCACACGTTTAAATTAGTTTAATATCATTTTATAGAGAATTCCCCTCCCACCAACCCCCCACACATACAAAAGGCTCTCAGTTGTGGCCGCTCACTGACAAATTAACTCAGAATTGCAGAGATCCCTTGTATAAATTGTCCCATACTCGTAAGAAAAGTTTCAGGGGGGAAAAGTTGGAGGGGGGGATGTGTCTAAACTTTTCATCAGTTGTAGCGCTCTGTAACAGAGATGTCTAAGTTGTATAAAATACAGAAAAAAAGTTCAATTACTTTCCGACGTATGAATAAGAAACTTCCCCCCATTACTTCCCCCCACACACAGCATCAACCTCTACGCCACCCTCCTCCTTCCCAAAACAATTAACATTTAAACCAAATTGGCTCCTGTTTTATAGACATACCACCATAAGTGTACATTCATAGTTTTATACTATTTTATAGATGTCACCCCTCCCCACATTCCTACTTGTTTTTCAGCATTATTTTATCCAAAACACACACACAGCTAAATTTAAAGGAAGTCTAACTGTTAATTGGTTAATACACCAATGAAATAAAATGTATGCCTATTTTAAATTTTTCTATGTAAAATAATAACACTTTCATAGATTCATAGATTATAGGACTGGAAGACTGGACTCGATGATCTCTCGAGGTCCCCGAGTCCAGTCCCCTGCCCTCATGGCAGGACCAAATACTGTCTAGACCATTTATCCAACTGTGACAAAGTTCCTCCTCTATCTTGGTGGGTCCTGTGCTTATTGGCGGATTTTCTTGCCTCAGAGATTCACTGTGTGGGTTGGGGAACAGCCCAGACCTTCCCCTCTGGGAGAATTAGTCCAGGTCAATTAGGAGGTTTGGGGGGAACCCAGGCCCGCCCTCTACTCCGGGTTCCAGCCCAGGGCCCTGTGGACTGCAGCTGTCTAGAGTGCCTCCTGTAACAGCTGCATGACAGCTACAACTCCCTGGGCTACTTCCCCATGGCCTCCTCCAAACACCTTCCTTATTCTCACCACAGGACCTTCCTCCTGGTGTCTGATAACGCTTGTGCTCCTCAGTCCTCCAGCAGCACACCCTCTCACTCCCCCTCTCAGCTCCTTGTGCCTCTTGCTCCCAGCTCCTCACACTTGCACCACAAACTGAAGTGAGCTCCTTTTAAAACCCAGGTGCCTTGATTAGCCCGCCTTAATTGATTCTAGCAGCTTCTTCTTAATTGGCTCCAGGGGTCCTAATTAGCCTGCTTGCCTTAACTGGTTCTAGCAGGTTCCTGACTACTCTAGTGCAGCCCCTTCTCTGGTCACTCAGGGAACAGAAAACTACTCATCCAGTGACCAGTATATTTGCCCTCTACCAGACTCCACTGGTCTGGGTCTGTCACATATCCCTCCCCCCTGCTCAGCGCCAAGGGGTTGGGCAGCTTGGGACGCCAGACAGTGCACACGTGACAAGCCATCGGCATTGCCATGACGGCTCCCTGCTCTGTGTTGCACACGGAACTGGAAAGTTTGGAGGGATAAGAACCATCTGGTCACCCTTGTGATCTTCTCCTTGTCCCGCTGCATCCATTGAAGAGGGGCATGGTCGGTCACGAGGACAAATCTGCGCCCGAGCAGATAGTAGCGCAATGTTTCCATGGCCCATTTTACAGCGAGGCATTCTCTCTCCACCATTGCATATTTTTGTTCCTTTGGAAGGAGTTTCCGACTGAGGTATAGAATTGGGTGTTCCTCCTCCCCGACCATCTATGATAGAACGGCCCCCAACCCTACTTCCGATGCCTCCGTCTGCAGGATAAACTCCTTGGTGAAATCAGGGGCTATCAGTATGGGGTTATTGCAGAGGGTAGTCCGTAGATCTGTGAATGCTTCCTCTGCTGCGTCAGACCATCTTACCAGATCAGGTCCACGGGCTTTCACTAGGTCTGTTAGGGGGCTTGCTCTTGTGGCAAAGTGGGGGATAAATCGTCGGTAATACCCCACCACACCTAGGAACGCCCGGACTTGTTTCTTGCAACTTGGTCGGGGCCAATTTTGGATGGCCTCTAACTTGTTCCCTTGGGGTTTTGCCAGACCTTTTTCCACAATGTAGCCAAGATATTTGGCCTCTGTAAACCCTACAGCGCACTTGGCAGGGTTTGCTGTAAGGCCAGCTCACCTGAAGGTATCGAGGACTGCCTCCACCTTCTCCAGGTGGGTTTCCCAGTCTGGGGTATGAATGACCACATCGTCCAAGTAGGCAGCAGCATAACTGTTATGCCGGCCTAATAGCTTGTCCATGAAGCGCTGGAAGGTAGCTGGGGCCCCATGTAGTCCAAAAGGAAGGACAGTATATTGAAAAAGACCCTCTGGTGTAGAGAACGCAGTCTTTTCCTTTGCGTCTTCTGCAAGGGGAATCTGCCAGTATCCCTTTGTCAAGTCTAGGGTAGTCAAGTACCAGGCATTACCCAGACGTTCCACTAGCTCATCTATGCGAGGTATGGGTCGAACTGGGATACTTCGTTTAGTTGCCAGAAGTCGTTGCAAAATCTTGTGGTGCCATCAGGTTTGGGCACCAGCACGATTGGGCTGGACCACTAACTGTGGGATTCTTCGATGATCCCCAACTCCAGCATTTTTTTTACTTCTACTTTTATTTCCTCCCTTTTTGCCACTGGCACCCGATAGGGCCTCATTGTTACTCTGGCCCCAGGGTTCTTGACGATGTGGTGATATGTCTCGGTTGTTCGACCCGGTTTTGTCGAGAACACATCTTGGTTCCGGAAGATCATCTCTGATACCTCATTCTTCTGATCTGGTGTTAAATCAGGAGACGCTCTCACCTGTTTGGAAGGCTTGTCTTCCTGGGTTAGGTCTTTTTGGACCGTTGTGCATGCCTCTTGTGCATGCCAGGGTTTCAGAAGGTTAACGTGATAAATCTGTTCTTGTTTTCTGCGTCCTGGCTACCGCACCTTGTAGGTTACTTCCCCCTGGGTTCAACCACCTCATAGGGCCCCTGCCATTGGGCCAGAAACTTGCTTTCTGCCGTGGGTACCAACACCATAACCCAATCCCTTGGTTGGAACTGTTGCACTTTTGCCTGGCGATTGTAATGGGTTCGCTGGGCCTCCTGTGCTTTCTCCAAATGTTTCCGTACAATAGGGGTAACCCGGGCTATCCCATCTCACATCTACATTACATGCTGTATTATATTTCTCCCCTCATTGAATTCCTCTTCCCAGATCTCTTTGGCGATATCTAGTATGCCCCGGGGGTGACGCCCATATAATAACTCGAAGGGGGAAAACCCAGTTGAGGCCTGTGGTACCACCCGGATAGCGAATATAAGGTAGGATAGTAGGGTGTCCCAATCCTTCCCATCCCGACTTACCACCTTCCTTATCATAGCCTTGAGGGTTCGGTTAAACCTTTCTACCAACCCATCAGTCTGTGGATGGTTGACCGAAGTTCTCAGGGTATGTATATGGAACAGCGTACAGAGGTCCTTCATTAGCTTCAACATAAATAGGGTTCCTTGGTCGATTAATATCTCCTTCGGTAGCCCCATTCAGGCAAAGATCCCCACCAGTTCTTTGGCTATAGTTTTAGAGGCTGTGTTCTGCAGGGGGATGGCTTCTGGGTAGCGAGTAGCATAGTCCAAAACAACAAGTATATATTGGTGGCCCCGAGCCGTCTTCTCCAGGGGTCCCACTAGATCCATGGCTATTAGCTCGAAGGGGATCTCTATGATGGGAAGGGGTACTAAAGGTGCCCTCAAGTGGGGACGGGGACTGTGCAGCTGACACTCCAGGCAGGAGGCACAGTACCTCCGCACTTCTTCATGTACTCCGGGCCAGAAGAACCGTCATAGGACTCGTGCCAGGGTCTTCTCTACTCCCAAATGCCCCCCAAAAAGATGACTATGAGCAAGACTTAATACAGCGTTCTGGTGTTTTGAGGTACTAGGATCTGCTGTACCTTCTGCCTCTGTACTGGTGCAACCCGGTATAAGAGATCCTTCTTCATTATGAAGTAGGGTCCTGGTCCCTGGGCTTTTCCTTCCACAGGGACCCCATCTATTTCAGTCACCTCCTTCCTAATGTTGTCATACCTTGGGTCTTCTGCCTGGTCCCGTCCAAAATTTCCTCTCCTGGGGCTAATTTGCCCAAGATCTAGGGGCCAAGTCTCTGTTGCCTGTACTTGTTCAGAAGGATTAGGGTGTGGGTCAGATTCAGGTGCTTCTCCCTCTTGCGTGGCCTCCTTTTCAGCTGTGCGGGTCCGTACCTACAAGAGCAACCCTCTGGCTTTGGGTTAGTATTCGGGTTCCCAAGGCCTTAGCTGCCCTTCTTTCCCTTTTTGTCTTTCTACCCTGTCTGGGAGTGGAGAACAATTCTGGGGATATTTCAGAGAAGATTGGGGGTTTACAGTCTGCTGTGGATGCCTCACCAATTTTAGGGTCCCCATCTTTCTCCAATCCCCCTACTGGGAGTAAATTTCCAAACCCTGGGAAGTCCCTCCCTATGAGCACCGGGTATGGGAGTTTAGGGACTACACCTGCTACTACCTCAGTAGTGTTCCCTTGGATCTTGATTTTTACTGGGATGGTGGGGTAGTAACTAACTGTCCCATGGACACATGTTATCCCCGTACGTTTAGCCTGCAGCAGCTGACTACGCTTCAAGAGCTTCCCTGAGATAAGCGTGATAGCACTCCCCGAATCAACCAGTGCCGTGGTCCCTACCCCATTTAGTTTCACTGGTCTGGTATACATATGTGGGGTTAGTAAGACCCCCACAAGGTGGATTAGGGAGCATGGATCTGCCCAGTTCCCCAGGTTACACTGCATAGGCTCCTCAGCATTGGGACACTGTGCAGCTATGTGTCCCCACTCCCCACAGGCATAACATCTGTATGGAGCCCTAGGCGTTCCCCAGTCTCTTGGTTTGGGCAGTCTAACATCACAATCCTCTTCTCCCTCAGTGCTCCGACTCTTTGTGGCCTCTAATGGGCCTTCAGCCTCTCTCTTTTTCCACCTGGGCCCTCCTGGTGGCCCAGTCACCCGAACTCTAGGGCTTGGTGCTGCTAGTTTAACCCGGGGTGCCTCTTCCTTAACTGGTCGGGTCAGCTCCCTCGCTGTCCTTCGCCTCTCTACTAGGGCGACAACCTCGTCATAGGTGGAGGGTTCATTCTGGCTTACCCAGGCATGAAGGTCTGGTGGTAGTCCCCTCATGTATCGGTTGATGACCAGAACCGCTAGTATCTCTTCCGGACTCCGGGACTCTGTTTGCAACCATTTTCGTGCGAGATGGATGAGGTCATACAATTGGGACCGTGGGGTTTTGTCTTCCTGGTACCTCCAACCGTGATACTGCTGGGCCCGCACTGCTGTCGTTACCCCATATCTGGCCAGGATCTCTGCTTTCAGCTGGGGGTAGTCTGCCGCAGCCTCTTCAGGCAGATCATAGTAGGCCTTCTGGACCTCCCCACACAGGAATGGGGCAAGGATGCCAGACCACTGATCTCGAGGCCAGGCCTCCCGTAGGGCTGTCCTCTCAAAGGCCAGAAGATATGCCTCTACATCATCCTCCCATGTCATTTTCTGCAGCCAATGGCTGGCCCATATGAGCCGCGTCCCATCATAGCGGCGAATCAGCTCTGTAAGGGACTTTACCTGGTATACCAGTTCCTGCAACATAGCTCGGTCTTGAGCAGCCTGGTCCATTAGCAGGCGATTAGTCTCTTGCTGCAGCCGCACTGCCTCCTGTTGAGCGGCTGCCTGGACACGGGTAGCCTCCTGCTGGGCCGCCGTAGCTTGTATCAGTGCCCGCACCGTCATCCATTGTGGTGAAAAAAAAATAAACCCTCTCCTTTTTTTTTCGGTTTTTGTTTTTTGTTTATATCACCCTCCTTCTTCCGCCGCGCTGTGCACCCCAAGATCCCACTCCTGACACCAGTGTGACAAAGTTCCTCCTCTATCTTGGTGGGTCCTGTGCTTATTGGCGGATTTTCTTGCCTCAGAGATTCACTGTGTGGATTGGGGAACAGCCCAGAGACCTTCCCCTCTGGGAGAACCCACAGTCTAGGTCAATTGGGAGGTTTTTGGGGAACCCAGGCCCGCCCTCTACTCCGGGTTCCAGCCCAGGGCCCTGTGGACTGCAGCTGTTTAGAGTGCCTCCTATAACAGCTGCATGACAGCTACAACTCCCTGGGCTACTTCCCCATGGCCTCCTCCAAACACCTTCCTTATTCTCACCACAGGACCTTCCTCCTGGTATCTGATAACGCTTGTGCTCCTCAGTCCTCCAGCAGCACACCCTCTCCCTCTCAGCTCCTTGTGCCTCTTGCTCCCAGCTCCTCACACGTGCACCACAAACTGAAGTGAGCTCCTTTTAAAACCCAGGTGCCTTGATTAGCCTGCCTTAATTGATTCTAGCAGCTTCTTCTTAATTGGCTCCAGGGGTCCTAATTAGCCTGCCTGCCTTAACTGGGTTCTAGCAGGTTCCTGATTACTCTAGTGCAGCCCTTTCTCTGGTCACTCAGGGAACAGAAAATTACTCATCTAGTACCAGTATATTTGCCCTCTACCAGACTCCTGTATCCCACTGGTCTGGGTCTGTCACACTAACCTACTCTTAAATATCTCCAAAGATGGAGATTCCACAACCTCCCTAGGCAATTTATTCCAGTGTTTAACCACCCTGACAGTTAGGAACTTTTTCCTAATGTCCAACCTAGACCTCCCTTGCTGCAGTTTAAGCCCATTGCTTCTTGTTCTATCCTTAGAGACTAAGGTGAACAAGTTTTCTCCCTCCTCCTTATGACACTCTTTTAGATACCTGAAAACTGCTATCATGTCCCCTCTCAGTCTTCTCTTTTCCAAACTAAACAAACCCAATTCTTTCAGCCTTCCTTCATAGGTCATGTTCTCAAGATCTTTAATCATTCTTGTTGCTCTTCTCTGGACCCTCTCCAATTTCTCCACATCTTTCTTGAAATGCGGTGCCCAGAATTGGACACAATACTCCAATTGTGTTGAGGCCTAACCAACGCAGAGTAGAGCGGAAGAATGACTTCTCGCGTCTTGCTCACAACACACCTGTTAATGCATCCCAGAATCATGTTTGCTTTTTTTGCAACAGCATCACACTATTGACTCATATTTACCTTGTGGTCCACTATGACCCCTAGATCTCTTTTTGCTGTACTCCTTCCTAGACAGTGTCTTCCCATTCTGTATGTGTGAAACAGATTTTTCCTTCCTAAATGGAGCACTTTGCATTTGTCTTTGTTAAACTTCATCCTGTTTACCTGAGACCATTTCTCCAATTTGTCCAGATCATTTTGAATTATGACCCTGTCCTCCAAAGCAGTTGCAATCCCTCCCAGTTTAGTATCATCTGCAAACTTAATAAGCGTACTTTCTATGCCAATATCTAAGTCGTCGATGAAGATATTGAATGGAGCCAGTCCCAAATCAGACCCCTGCGGAACCCCACTTGTTATACCTTTCCAGCAGGATTGGGAACCATTAATAACTACTCTCTGAGTACGGTTATCCAGCCAGTTATGCACCCACCTTATAGTAGCCCCATCTAAATTGTATTTGCCTAATTTATCGATAAGAATATAATGTGAGACCGTATCAAATGCCTTACTAAAGTCTAGGTATACCACATCCACCGCTTCTCCCTTATCCACAAGACTCGTTATCCTATCAAAGAAAGCTATCAGATTGGTTTGACATGATTTGTTCTTTACAAATCCATGCTGGCTATTCCCTATCACCTTACCACCTTCCAAGTGTTTGCAGATGATTTCCTTAATTACTTGCTCCATTATCTTCCCCGGCACAGAAGTTAAACTAACTGGTCTGTAGTTTCCTGGGTTGTTTTTATTTCCCTTTTTATAGATGGGCACTATATTTGCCTTTTTCCAGTCTTCTGGAATCTCTCCCATCTCCCATGATTTTCCAAAGATAATAGCTAGAGGCTCAGATACCTCCTTTATTAGCTCCTTGAGTATTCTAGGATGCATTTCATCAGGCCCTGGTGACTTACAGGCATCTAACTTTTCTAAGTGATTTTTTAACTTTTTATTTTTTTATTTTATCTTCTAAACCTACCTCCTTCCCATTAGCATTCACTATGTTAGGCATTCCTTCAGACTTCTCGGTGAAGACTGAAACAAAGAAGTCATTAAGCATCTCTGCCATTTCCAAGTTTCCTGTTACTGTTTCTCTCTCCTCACTGAGCAGTGGGCCTACCCTGTCCTTGATCTTCCTCTTGCTTCTAATGTATTGATAAAAAATCTTCTTGTTTCCCTTTATTCCTGTAGCTACTTTGAGCTCATTTTGTGCCTTTGCCTTTCTAATCTTGCCCCTGCATTCCTGTGTTGTTTGCCTATATTCATCCTTTGTAATCTGTCCTAGTTTCCATTTTTTATATGACTCCTTTTTATTTTTTAGATCATGCAAGATCTTGTGGTTAAGCCAGGGTAGTCTTTTGCCACATTTTCTATCTTTCCTACCCAGCGGAATAGCTTGCTTTTGGGCCCTTAATTGTGTTCCTTTAAAAAACTGCCAACTCTCCTCAGTTGTTTTTCCCCTCAGTCTTGATTCCCATGGGACCTTACCTATCAGCTCTCTGAGCTTACCAAAATCCACCTTCCTGAAATCCATTGTCTCTATTTTGCTGTTCTCCCTTCTACCCTTCCTTAGAATTGCAAACTCTATGATTTCATGATCACTTTCACCCAAGCTGCCTTCTACTTTCAAATTCTCAACGAGTTCCTCCCTATTTGTTAAAACCAAGTCTAGAATAGCTTCCCCCCTAATAGCTTTTTCAACCTTCTGAAATAAAAAGTTGTCTGCAATGCAGTCCAAGAACTTATTGGATAGTCTGTGCGGGCCGCTGTGTTATTTTCCCAACATATATCTGGATAGTTGAAGTCCCCCATCACCACCAAATCTTGGGCTTTGGATGATTTTGTTAATTGTTTAAAAAAAGCCTCATCTACCTCTTTCACCTGGTTAGATGGCCTGTAGTAGACTCCTAGCATGACATCACCCTTGTTTTTTACCCCTTTTAGCCTAACACAGAGACTCTCAACACTTCCGTCTCCTATGTCCATCTCCACCTCAGTCCAAGTGTGTTCATTTTTCATATATAAGGCAACACCTCCTCCCTTTTCCCCTGTCTATCCTTCCTGAGCAAGCTGTACCCATCCACACCAACATTCCAATCATGTGTATTAACCCACCAAGTTTCAGTGATGCCAACAATGTCATAGTTGTATTTATTTATTAGCACTTCCAGTTCTTCCTGCTTATTACCTGTACTTCTCGCATTTGTATATAGGCATCTAAGATACTGGTTTGATCTTGCCTCCCAGTTTTGCCCTGACCCTCCTTTCTCTCTGCCATTATAGCCCACGCTCCCTCTTGTTTCCAACCCATCTCCCAGGTCTCCATGTTCCCCACTTACCTGTGGGCTTTGCTCACCTGTCCCCGTTGAACCTAGTTTAAAGCCGTCCTCACTAGGTTAGCCAGTCTGTGTCCAAATAGGGTCTTTCCCCTCCTCGAAAGGTGAACGCCATCTCTGCCTAGCAGTCCTTCCTCGAATAGAATCCCATGGTCGAGGAAGCCAAAGCCCTCCTGGCGACACCATCTTCGCAGCCAAGCATTCACCTCCATGATGCATCTGTCTCTGCCCAGGCCCCTACCTTTGACAGGAAGAATCAAAGAGAATACCACCTGCGCTCCAAACTCCTTCACCCGTACTCCCAGAGCCCTGTAGTCACTCTTGATCCACTCAGTGCAGGGCCGGCTCCAGAGTTTTGGCCGCCCCAAGCAACCAAACCAAAAAAACCAAACCAAACAAAACAAAACAAAAAAGCCGCAATCGCGATCTGCGGCGGCAATTCGGCGGGAGGTCCTTCGCTCCCAGGTGGACTGAGGGACCGTCCGCCGAATTGCCGCCGAATACCTGGACATGCTGCCCCTCTCCGGAGTGGCTGCCCCAAGCACCTGCTTGAGAAGCTGGTGCCTGGAGCCGGCCCTGGCTCAGTGTCACACTTCGCAGTATCATTTGTGCCCACATGGATGAGTAGCATGGGTTAGTAGTCAGAGGGCTGGATAATCCTCGACAATGCCTCCGTAACATTTCTTTGCACTTCTCTTTCCACAAATTATGCTTTTTTGTTGTTGTTATGGTAAACCTGGAACTCTTTCAGAATTTATGAGACCCATATAGAACATAGATTTAATAAATAAAATAAAAAGAGCAATGGAGTATTAGGGAAATCTATATTTCAGTATTTGGGAGGTAGTCTATACAAACAAAATATTCTCCTTAATATTCAATATATCTTAGTTGCTTTAGCAGGCAATATTTTGCATTAACAACTTATAAGGCATATCTAGCACAGTATAAAAAGATATTGAAAATCATGAAACCATTAGCGAGAGCGAGAGAAACCCAGTCTTTTAAAGAGAAAATAGGGCAAGGAGATGATGTAGAAGGCCTGGAGTTTGGGGAAAACTTCAAGCATCTGAAATCTCTCTCTTTCTGTTTCTTTTAAGTGAACCAATTTTATATTCATTCTTTGGTAGTTGTTATGCTTTAGCCTGGATAAATGTGTGTCACACAGAAACTCTCTCCAAAGTCAGAAGACATTATATTCCATCCTCTGGTTTTTCCAAAAATTTTAATCACTTTTCCACAAAGGACAAGAAATAGTAAATAAATAAAACGTACAATGGAGCCCAAAAGATGGGGTATACATACTGGGGCAAGACTGGTCATTTCTGGCTCGGATGAAAACCACTGTAATGTAACAGAACTTTAGTCTTTGCATTTTATAGAAGTACTTCAAAAGCAACACCTTTTGTTTTTTTAATGCTCAATGACATATATTAGACTCTAAAAAGAATGATAGAGGGGGCAAAACCATTGGCAGCACACTGCAGCCATACTGGTGCAAAACTCCAAGCCCAGACATTTTTTGATGGATAAAAAGAGCCCTGTGATATAATCAAGATGCACCAACATCTTTACATTTTGAATGGTGTCGTATAGAGGTAGCTGCAAAACATTTTTTCCATTTTATTTTCCATCACATTGAAATAGGCCCAAAGAATTAATTTCCCTGTACTCCTATAAAACTTTACATTTTATAATGTCTTTTTACACATACTGTAACCTCTAGAACTCTCACCCTTTATTTCTCCTCTCAACCAGTTTGGTTTGGTCTTAAGCAAAGAAGAAGAGGTCTAGTGAAATAAAAATTACAACATACTGTTGGAAAGAGATACTATCCCAGACTTTTAAAAATATCCCAGCCGTATTAGCTGTTTATTTTTAAAGTTTGGCTTAAATAAATTGCATAGCATGCAAAAATCCCCATCCAGACAAAACTTCTCTAAATGCAGTTTATCCAGTGTGATAAACTCAAGACAGATGGCTGCAAGGGAGGAGGGGGGGAATAGAAAACAGTCCCAGAAGGTTAAAAGGCCTTCCTCCCTATCAACTGGGAAGGGGTGATTACAGGTCAATCAGGTTCAGCTGAGAAGGGGTTACCAGAGATCAATTAGGATCAGCTGAGAGGGAGTTACCTGAGGTCAATTAGGATCAGCTGATTCCAACTAAGGGCTATCTGAGACCTTTTTAAACCCTCCCCTGTTGGGAAAAGGGGAAGGGGGAGAGAGAGAGAGAGAAAAAAGAAAGTAAGTAAGTAAGTAAGGAAGGGGAGGAAGGAGTCAAGCTACCAGTAGGTGAGTAGCAGCAAGCCTCTCCAGGACGGGAGGCTGCATTCCCTCCCATAAGGGAGAAAAACAAGCCCAAAACACTGGCTGAGAGATGGACGGACTGCCCCGTGCAGTTAGAGGGACTGTTTTACCCCAAGCCCGTCTCACCAAGGCAAAAAAACAGCCAAGGCTGGTGAGACCGAGAAGGTGCCTTGCCACACCACATTGAAGGCTCATCATTTGTAAATTGTGAAGAATGTTTCAGATTGCAGAGTACAATATAACTCCCCACATTTGACATTAAAAATAAAATTTGAAAAGTCATAGCTTTCTTCCTGCTTGAGGAACAGAGATAAAGACAGCATCTGACATCTTCACCCACCCCTCCTCCTTTCCTGAGTTTTTCGCTCTTATCTTATAAAACCATACCCCCTCCAACCCCCGTCTCCTCTCTTTTCCTGACTCTTTTAGCTGGTATCTAAAACTGCCATCTTCTCTAGCTCCCTTTGCTAAACATACTGTTTTTAACCAAAGGTCTAAAGAAATTAAAAAATATCAATTAAAGTTTTAAAAGATAAACTATCCTAAACTTTTACAAGTATAACATGAGAAAAAAAACAGCGCATGAGGATATTTTTCTCTTTCTCTAATATTTTGCCAACTTTGTGTGATTGTTTAATCAATTTTATTTAGAATTGTACTTGGTGCATCAAATATTTTTTCTAAAAATGAGGAAAAGGCATGATTATATATCTGTGTAGTAACACTCTTTTTTTTCTCTGACGTTAAGACTTTATACAATTGAATAGACTTTATTTATAATTATACTAACTGCATAAAAGGCATATTTCCATCTGGAAAAGGCATGAAATCCTTTATTCATTTATTTATTCATTTATTTTTAAATGCTTCCAGTAAGGATAAATTAAATAAAATTAAAAAAAAAACTTTTTTTTTTTTTTTTTCAAACTAGCCATGTCCAAAAATGATACCTAAGGGCCCTGGAGAAGGCAGAAAGGGTAGGAAGGACTTCCAAAACCTTAAGGCCAACTCTCTGGGCAAAAAGGGGATGGGACAGAAGGCGGGGCATGCAATCTAATTGGTGCACTATCACCCAAGGAGGGCATGGAAACCTGGCAAAAAACATATGCTGAGGAAGATATGGAGTTATTTCTACTTCTCTAGAAACCGAGTGGTTCAAATTCAGCTGTCAGTCAGTGTGTGTCAATTAAAGTAACTTCAGAGATTTCAGGTCATTGATTTATACTAACTGAAGGCCTGTTCTACACACAGATTTTGTACTGGTATAACTATGTTAATTAGGGGTGTGACTTTTTATGGCAAGAGTTGTGCATGTGCCATCCCTATTATGGATGCAGTTGTATTGGTATAACAGTGCCTTATACTGATATAGCTTATTTCCCTTCCCATATAGGAATAGCTATACTGGAATAAAGCATCTTTGTATTAATATAACTATGTCCATTCTTGGGGGTGGGGGGTTGTAACACTATAATTATTTTATATATATTTATATATATTATAAACCATTATAGTTTAAGCAGAACAATTTTTGAGTGCAGATAAGCCCTAAAAGAGCAGAATTAAGTCACGGGTTTGAACCCTGATTGAGGTCCCAGTTACCCTAAGTATAAAGCACATATCATTGAACTACTCACATGCTTAAAAGTTACACAAATGCTTCAGTACTTTTGTTCAACTGGGGCTGTTGTTGGCTTTGGAGATTTGAAACTCTTCTGGAAACTGATCAGCTGCACTAAACCACTTCACAATTTGAAATTCTTTGCACTTTCTGCTCAGGAGAGGCTGTGACCAGAATGGCAGGAATTCTGCAAATGCCAGCGAAGGAACATTGACAGAGAGCACTTGGAAGAAGCTTGATCAGTGCCTTGCTCAAGCCATTGTTGTTCACCCCTAATTTTATGAACACAAAATAGATACAAAACGTGAAAGCAAAATAATGGTACATTTGGCAGGAAACATTGAAAAATCTCATTTTAAACTGGTGAATTGTTGCACTTATGATCCTGTGCAGTAGATTTATGACTTTTTAAACAGTTTAAAACAATCCAGCAGTGCTACTATCCTGTGAGGACCTAACTGGGTCGAAGCTTCGTCTGAACAAACTGACAATGTGTGCGTTTCATGAGGCCCCTTCTATATATTACTATTGCCACTGTAGAGCTCTCTCTTGCACAGGATATAAAAAATTGTTTTCATTGCCCCAAACCTGCTGTTGAACTTTATAAAACTTAATTATATTTTAGTAAGTGGGGACCTGCTCCCGCTCCCATTAAAATAAAGGGGAGTTTGGAAATTAATTACAATGAGAGCAGGACTGGTGTTCCTAACAGGTTTAACAATTCCTTGCTGCTACAACTAGAGCAATGGTTCTCAACTTGTGGCCTAGGGTTCGCTTGCCACCCAATCAGCACACAATTGTTGCCCATGTGACACCCTACTAAACATTTTTAAAGAGTGCCGCGCAGTTTGTTGAGTGATGAGGTTGAGCATAGTTGAGTGTCGCATCAGCAGTGGAATAGGGCACACAAGAGAAAATAAATCGGTTTGTTATTCGCAGAGAGAAACAACCATTGGTAGCTTCATAAACTGATGAAAGAAAAAAGGAACATGAATGAAAGAAGCATTGCAGTTTGGCAGTAGGAGGCAGAAAGGTACAAGATGACTGGAAAGAAATGTTTGCAGTTATAGAAAGAGATGGGAAGCCATTTTGTTTGTACAGCCCTCACTGTGTGCAAAACATACAATGTAAAAAGACACTCTGAGACAAAACATCAAGACTTTCAAAGTAAATACCCAGAAAAATCTGAAGATAGAAAGCTGAAAATTAGTCAGCTTGAGAAATTGCTAAAACAATTAGCAGAAAGTGTTGCGTGTCACGTTTACAGGAGCAGATGCTGTGACACTTGCATCTTACAAAAATTCTTGGATGCTTGCCAAACACGGAAAACCATTTAGTGATGGGGAGCTAGTAAAAGAATGCCTTTTTTTTTTTTTTTTAGAATCTGCGGACTCTCTCTAATGTTTTTGTTTCTCATATCAAAGTCATAAGAAGGATACAAAAATCTGCAGTTAAGCAATGACATAATGTGGTGGCTTTGAACAAAGGAAGTTGCCAGATCCCCCACTAATGTAAGTGTTAGACAAAATTAATATTAACAGTTAATGTTTTGACTTATTTTGATAAATTAAAATTATCTTGGTAGACATTTGCCAGTGTTGAAATGAAAGATAACAAATACTAAACCTTATTTTTTGTAGATTGTACAGGGAGTATATATATTGTGTGGATGAGGCCCATATAACATATATGTTAGCTGCATATGTGGCCCACAATGGTAAATGGGTTGAGAACCACTGAACTAGAGCTTCAGATCAGCAATGTACTTGAGCAGGTGCTGCCCTTCTTTAAGCATGTGTTGATGCCCCATTGATTTATCATAGAATATCAGGATTGGAAGGGACCGCAGGAGGTCATCTAGTCCAACCCCCTGCTCAAAGCAGGACCAATCCCTAGACAGATTTTTGCCCCAGATCCCTAAGTGGCCCCCTCAAGGATTAAACTCACAACCCTGGGTTGAGCAGGCCAATGCTCAAACCACTGAGCTATCCCTCCCCCCACTTCACTTGCACATAAGTGTAACCCTTCTGCCAGGTGGAGCTGGCAGCAACCAGGGCCGGGTTCACTATCTAGGGCAGGGGTCGGCAATGTTTGGCACACGGCTCGCCAGGGTAAGCACCCTGGCGGGCCGAGCCAGTTTATTTACCTGCTGACGCAGCAGGTTTGGCTGATCGTGGCTCCCACTCGCCGCGGTTCACCGTCCCGGGCCAATGGGGGCGGCGAGAAGCGGCGCTGGTGAGCGATGTGCTGGCCGCGGTTTCCCGCCGCCCCCATTGGCCTGGGACGGTGAATCGTGGCCAGTGGGGGCCGCGATCGGCCGAACCTGCCACGTCAGCAGGTAAATAAACTGGCCCGGCCCGCCAGGGTGCTTACCCTGGCGAGCCGCGTGTCTAGGGTGACCAGATGTCCCGATTTTATAGGGACAGTCCTGATATTTGGGGCTTTGTCTTATATAGGCTCCTATTACCCCCCATTCCCGTCCCGATTTTTCACATTTGCTGTCTGGTCACCCTACGCGTGTCAAATGTTGCCGACCCCTGATCTAGGGGTTCCTTTTCAGTACTATGACACAGAACTAGCTCAAGCCCTTGTGACGGAGTGGGTAGTATTGACCTGGTAATGTTGTGTGGGAGTTTTAGTGGTCTGCTATCTGCATTGGTGCTGGATGGTGGTGGGATATCAGGGAGTGACTTCACTTGAGGAATTATATGTGAGCACGTAACCTGAGCCCAGGAAGGGGTTGCAGCCAGGTTACACCTTCTGCCTGGGAAACTGGACAAAGGTTGGAGGAGGAACGGGGGTGTGTGGCTGGGGGGAGACTGCTGGAGGGGGTTTCAGTTTGAAGCTGGCTGGGAATACGGGGGGGGCAGAACCTGGGTCTGGGCTCCCCACCCCCCCAAGATGGACCTGGATGAGGGGTCCTGTTCTCTGTACCTAAAAGCTCTGTTTTAGACTGTGTTCCTGTTGTCTAATAAACCTTCTGTTTTACTGGCTGCCTGAGAGTCATGGTGAATCGCAGGAAGTGGGGGTGCAGGGCCCTGACTTCTCCATACTCCATGACAGTCCCCACCCAGTAACATGGGAAAATTACACACCATCCCTGGGCACACATGTACTTAAAATTAAGCATGAGCTTAAGTGCTTTCCTGAATCAAGTTCTACAGCAATAAAAGACAACTGGAACCTTTGGAATATGCCTATTCTGTGAATTAGCACAAAACTAAGCAATATGCTTAACTTCAACTTACATTATATATAATGAAATAGAAGGATTCATCGATTCATAGATTCCAGGGCCAGAAGGAACCACTGTGATCATCGAATCTGACCCCTGCTTTAACAAAGACCATAGAACTTTCCCCAGATAATTCCTAGAGTAGATCTTTTAGAAGAACATCCTATCCTGATTTAAAAAATCAGGAGGTGGAAATTAAATCTTTGGCAAAGGCACTAGCTTAAGATGGCCAGGTAAAAAGAAAAAAAAATCACTTTAAAACCACTAAATTACACCAGGCAAAATAAATTGAAGCTGTCACTGGAACAAAATAGCTAAGAACTCTACACTGGAAAAAAAAACACAAAGCTGTTTTATACCAATAGCCAACATCAGAAAACAAAGCATGTAGGAAAAGAGAGTGTAAAACCATTTTAATAGGTCCTGACTGCATCAGACTATGAAAAAAGTGCAGATTAAATCAACTATATTGAAAGAGATGTTATCAGGTGCATTAATAGGAAAGCAAGACACAAAGGAATTCAACCTCTCATCGATGTTACTGCACAGAAACTGACAGCCTCTTTTAAAAGAGAGGCACTTGATTCCCTAGTGATCTGTGTGCCAGTTACATGAGTTTTCGGTAAGATTTGATTTAAAAGTGGGGGGAACCACCACAGACCACAGGAATGAATAAGGAAATCGTAATTTAATTTTAACAAGCTACCAGTCCCAGGGCAACAGATGCTGTAGATAGAAGGGTTGCATGAAAAGGTCTTAAGTGTAAAGCAAAAGTGGGAAATGTCTTTTCAACAATTTCATACACATAACATAGTATTTCTGATCCTCCTTTTCTTGTGGACATCAAACTCCCATTGATTGTAAGGGAAGTTTTGCATACATAAAGAATACAGGATCAAGCTATAAAAGTAATGTGACAAAATTAAGAAAAGGGGAAAAAGCTCTCCAGGTCTTAACAATGGAGTTATCTCCTAATAACTCATTTTGGCAGTAAAAGTCTCCCAAAGAAGTATTGGACATTATATTGCTTGAAATATTTACTAGCCTGGACAAACCACAGAAGCATATACCATAGTGCACAAGCCTGCAGTAGCAAGGGAATGAACTAAGTAAACCAGGGGTCAGCAATCTTTCAGAAGTGGTGTGCCTAGTCTTCATTTATTCACTCTAATTTAAGGTTTCGCGTGCCAGTAATACATTTTAACGTTTTTAGAAGGTCTCTTTCTATAAGTCTATAATATATAACTAAACTATTGTTGTATGTAAAGTAAATAAGGTTTTTAAAATGTTTAAGAAGCTTCATTTAAAATTAAATTAAAATGCACAGCCCCCCCGGACCAGTGGCCAGGACCTGAGCAGTGTGAGTGCCACTGAAAATCAGCTCGCGTGCCACCTTTGGCACGCGTGCCATAGGTTGCCTACCCCTGAGGTAAACTAATGTGTCTTTTTAATCGCTAAACTTCCATGATTAATTTTTTGAAAAATTGACTTTGCTTACAAATAAAATAAAGTTTTACCAGTAAAGCCAGCTGGCCTTTTAACAAAATCAAGCTAAAGGTGCACTTCATAACAAAGGGAAGAGCTAAAAATCAATCAGAAAATCCCTCTTGCTGTGAATTGTTTCCCTGAGTTTCGTTTGAGATTTAGCATCAGTAGCACTTGCAGCAAGAGAATGGAATGACTCATGTGGGTATGTCAGGAACTGGGAAGAGAAGAGCATTGTAAAGTTCTCATAACATAAATGGCTTCTCGTCCTGCCCTTTGTTCTTTAAACAGATGCTCTTGGCACTGGTTCCTATTCCAAGGAAGGAGGAATGTCAGCAGGAGCCTGAACTGAAAGCCAGTTCCCCTGGCACTGCAGCCATATTGCAGGGCAGAACAATTGTTCCGAATGGACATGTTTGCAAAGAGGGCGAGACAAATCACACAAATAAAATCTAACAGCCCCAATTCGTTATGTTCTTTGCTTAATCATTTATGCCAATGCAAAGTAGATGTAAACCACTATCATTCTGATTTGATAGCATTTCCCACTCACTTTGCATTGCTGTCAATGACAAGGTGCCAGGACAACAGAGAATCAAGCCTGATGGCAGCAGTTGAAATTACCAAATATTTCCTTCCTCCCTATCTCCCAGTGGGCCTGACCTTGTTATCAGTTATGTCAGTGCCTGTTCCAACGATAAAATAACAATAGTCATAAGAGACAGAAGGGTTTTGGCTGGGTCCAAAACTTCAATTGGTCTATACATGATTCCATTTCTCAGAATCTTTCAGTCCTGAATCCCAGCTCTAGGGTTGGGAACTGAATGATCTTGAGAGATGGAGTCATGTTCTCGAGTGGGAAAGGTCTTATTTTCTGAGATACTGCTGTGGAGACAAAGCCCAACAGCTGCTCCCTCTGCCAGTGCACCACTGTTGGCTGAGGAGACCATTTCAACCAGTCAATGGTAGAATAGTCAGAGGTACAGGATGGGGGCAGATGTCAAACTCCACTGGGATCAATTAAGGCTGGTCATATCAAGTTTTCAGTAGTCCCTGAAGGATGTAGATTTCTTCTTTTTATTCTCCATTCTGCATTTTTGTTTATAGGAACTTCAGAAAGGAAACTTACACACAGAAATCTGTTAATATGATCTTCAGCGCCTGGCTTTTATAAAATGACAGAACCAGGGACCCTTATTTTCCTCTTACTTATAGGAAGTGTCCGTGAAGGGGAACTCCATTGGAGTCAATGGAATGTCTTATACTGAAGAAATACTAGCACAAGGCTGCAGTGCCACACAGATTTTGTACCAATTAAACTATATTGATGAAGGGTGTGATTTTTCTACCAAATAGTTGAGGCACTATAACCCCTAGTGCGGATGCAGTTATAATGGTGCAAAGGCGCATTATACCAATGTAGCTTACTCCCAGTGGTGCAAGTGGAATCCATTTCTTATTGGTACGGAGGGGGAGGGAAGTACGGAGGGCACATGACCTCCTCACGTGACCCTCCACGTGACTCCTCCCCACCAAGCCCCCAGCCGGGGGCCCCCATGCTCTCCCTATCCCCTCCTCATGATCCACCCCCCTTACCTGGGGAGGCTCTGTCCTCCCACTGCAGTGGAGACTTCGGAACCACAGCGGGGAAGGGAGCAGAACACAGGGCCACCGGGTGGCCCCACAACGGCAGCACCCCATGACCGCCCCTGGCCCCGCCCCCAGCCCTGTCCTCTGGCTGTACAGACAGAGGAGACCCTGCGTGGAAGGGCTGGGGTTGGTACAGCTGCACAGGAAGAGCTGCCAGCACGGGGCCGCCAAGCGGCCCTACGTTCTGCTCCTCCTGTGTCTTTCTAGTACATCGTACCAGCTATAAATATCTTGCTGGCACAGCGTACTGGACCGTACCGCCCTACTTGCACTTCTGCTTACTCCCCTTTCCATACAGTATAAGCTATCTCAGTATAAGCACCCTTTTACTGATATCATTGCATCCACCGTAGGAGTTGTATTGCCTTCATTATTTCAGTATAGTTAAGTGGCACAATTTCTGAGTGTAGACAGTCCCTTAGAGGAGAACCAGGAATTCTAAACTGGAGGTAGCCTGGGCTTTGAGTTCCCCGGCTTTTGCACTAACAATGCTAGCTGAGTGATGTTTGATATGAGTGGACATAGTAAAGTCTTCACTTATTATTACTGTAGTCCTGCTTGCTAGGAAGAAACATCACCCCACATCATTGCTGTATTAAGACTAAACCATTTTCTGCTGATTTTTGTGTCAACAGAGATGCTTCATCACACCTAGGAGTGGCATGTCAGTCAGTTCATAGACAGAATACTCCCAGTTATCCGTATAGCGTGGGAGATATGGATTTTATATGGCTAATCGGGAGTTTGCTCATCAAGAGGGCAGGAGCAGCAACACAGGGACCCTCTGCAGCTCCACTGTCATGCTCCCCGCCTCCTGTGACAGCAGGTGTGCAGCTCCCTGAGCTGCTGCAGAAGCCATTCAGCAGCAATGCGGCCGCCCCTGCGACCAGGGGTCTCTGCTCTGGTATCCGAACCTCCGCATTACCCAAATCCCTTCATGTTAAGGTAGTAGGGTGTCGGATAATCAGGAGTATACCATAGTAGGTCACTTTGTCTTTGTTTAGGCTCTTTGGCTGAAGTAAATAAGCAGTCAGTAGAATTAAACTGGATTTGTTTATTCAAGCAAATTAAAGAAAAACAACCACCACCCTACACAACAGGTCGTTCTCTCTACTGACCGGCCTCTTGTCCAGTTATTTATATCAGCACACAGTATAAAATGCCACCATTCTCACTCACTAACCTTTTACACCCAGCTAGCACTGGGAAATTGAGCCCTACGGTTTCCACCATCTTAGGTAACGTTTACAATATGCATGTATTTAAACAAAGGCGGTCCCAGACCTAAAATGTATAAGCACATGGCGTTTCTATCCTGAGACAATGCCACATAGGCATTCTTCACTATGAGTCGCTTTGAAGCAGATGTTATTGACCTATTTTTACTATGATACATTGCCACCTAGAGCTAGGCAGGAGTAGCTTAATGGAATCGACACCCCCCTTTTGTTTATCCACAGGAGGCCCCTGAGGAAATGAGCAAAACAGGAGTCCCCACGCCAGCTTGCTTGTGGCTGAATGAGTCATCAGGGTGGGGAAACATGTTCTACAGCCTTCAGTGGCTGCTGTTTGCATGTAGAGGTCTGAATGGAGCCAGGCCTGGGTTCTTGACATACTGTCAAGGAAAATTTAATGTGAGAATTTGAAGATGGAGGGAATGAATCTCTCGCTCAGGCAGCATTCTAAGGGGAGGAATCCATTAGTGAGCACAATACTTGTAACAGCTCAGTGTAAAATTAATGAGAGAAGAGTCACGTTAGACCTTCATTTTCAACCAACCTCCAAATAACACGAATACTCAGGTTGTTGCACAACATTAGGCATTGTGTGAGTGCACATCCCTCTGATGGGCTTCAGAAAAAGTCAAGTCTCCGTTATTAACGGAAATAATCAAAGGGCCTCATTTCAAACCCCACATTAACTTGTTTGATTAATTCTCTGATCTGTGATAGGAAAATGCTTCAGCTTAGGTAGAGAGAGACCCAAGGTGTACAAGTATTTCATTACATCTGACAGCAGTAGCAGATGCAGGAACATCTGCCCCTGTTTGGGTTTGATCATTGTAAAATTCATGCTTTAGTCATTGCGATTTTGGCAATTGTTTTGTAAGCCTCTGAAGGTAAAACAACAATTGGTCATCCTTAAAAGGGAATCTTCTGTATTAAGAAGCTACCAAGGGACAAACATAACTCTGCTCTATCTTTATTAGAAGACTCTTTTCATAAGCAATCACCTTTTGTTGATCCCTGGAAGTAGACCCACCTGAACCAAAAATTAGCACTGGAGGGGCTAGCCTGGTGGCCTGATGAAAGAGCAGTGTTTTTGCAAAGGACATCCAAATGTAGATCTCATATGCAGTCCCTTGCTCCCATGTCAATAGGTGGGAGTACTGCAGAGATTGCATGCTCAGTTGTAGAAGGCAGAGGGACTGGCCCAATCACTAGCAAGCTACCATCCCAGCCTACCCACAAGTACAGTTGATGGCTTCAAGGAGAAGCTTTGTTCCATCTGTCTCAGCTGATGTGACAGGTTGCTCCTGTGTTTGGTCCTTAAAGGAGGAGGAAATAAAGGAGAAAGACCGGGAGTCCCAAAGGGGGAAGAAAGGCTCAGAGCTATCCAGGCAAACACACCCAAGAAATAAACACAGCAAGGAGTGGTCTGTTCTGAAACTATGTGAAGCACACAAACAACTGTACAACTGGGAGTGATGAACTTGCAGCATTTCCTTCATGTCCATGCAGATTCCTTCAAGACAGAAAGAAAAGAAAACAAATGTTCATTCAATTTTCAACGAACATGGAAACAACATGCAGCATACATCTCTATGTAGCAATCTAAGTTACACAACACCTAACTGAGCCTGTTAAACTACATCCCTGGCACATGATTTATGAGGAGAGGCTGAGATAACTGGGCTTATTTAGTCTGCAGAAGAGAAGAGCGAGGCGGTATTTGATAGCAGTCTTCAACTACCTGATGGGGGGGGTTCCAAAGAGGATGGAGCTCGGCTGTTCTCAGTGATGGCGGATGACAGAACAAGGAGCAATGGTCTCAAGTTGTAGTGGGGGAGGTTTAGGTTGGATATTAGGAAAAACTTTTTCACTAGTAGGGTGGTGAAGCACTGGAATGGGTTACCTAGGGAGGTGGTGGAATCTCCTTCTTTAGAGGTTTTTAAGATCAGGCCTGATGAAGCCCTGGCTGGGATGATTTAGTTGGGGTTGGTCCTGCTTTGAGCAGGGGGTTGGACTAGATGACCTCCTGAAGTCCCTTCCAACCCTGATATTCTATGATTCTATGATCTCTGTTGCAGTGCAGCCAGTGAAGGCTACAATTTTTTTTCAGTCTATGGCAACATCTGTGTGATAAGTGAATAATAAAGCGATTAACTGATTGTGTGTTATTCAGGATGGATGAGCAGGTGGTAATAGTGAAACCTAAAGGTTGGTCTTAAAAAGGAAAAAAACACACAGCTGCTTATTTTGTAGACACAGATCAGTTGTCCCCGAACCTGGTTAGAACACAAGTTGGTTTTGTAGCGTAGATAGGCCCCAGCCATGTAATCAGGTCCCTTAAGTGGTTATTTTGCAATGTGCAGGGGCCTTATAGCAGGGGTGGCCAAATTTACTGACCCTCTGAGCCGCATATGATAATCTTCTGAAGTTTGAGAGCCAGAAGACATGCACAACTTGCCCACAGGGTGGCGCGCAGGGCAGAAGCCCTTAGCCCCACCATCCCACCACAGGGCAGAAGCCCCAAGCTCTACCCCCCAAGTCTGGTAAGTGGAGAATAGGAGGCAGGCGTGGGAGCTCCATGAGCCACACTTTAACCGTAAAAGAGCAGCCCACGAGCCACAATTTAGCCACCCCTGCCCTAGAGTAAGGTAACTCAGCCAGAATTTATACTTAGGACCAAATCCTGCTTCATTTGCACCATGCAGCCCCATTTATGTAAGTGGCACTACACAGGTAAGTGAGGGCAGAATTTGGCCCTAAGGGCAATATTTAAAAAAAATAATTCACACCTACAAAATACAAATGCACAAAGTAGTTATCAGGGATTGGCTCAAGTTGTACAATTTGGATCCAGATCTGAATTTCTCCAGAGTTTGGGGTTGTTTGGATCTGATTTTTGGTCCAGGGCCATATCTGGAAAGTAAACCTTTCTGTGTATATAGTGGGTGAACTAGGTGTGTAGGCAATTATCGGTTCACACAGGATTCACATGCTTTGTGTCTGAAAATTGAGCCTGCAAAGTCCAAGGGAGCTTCTGTCCCTGTAGAACATGCTGTTGGAGTTGTGGAGGAGGGTGACTGAAAAAGGCATGTCCACTGAGGATATTTTTTACAAGTGACAGCCCGGGCTCCACCAACTCCCAAGAGAGATGTCAGTTTCTAACGTGTTATCCCACTATACTCGCCTGGCCTTTTCTTACAGCTGTGTAAAAAGAGAACCCGAAGGAGGATCAGTTCCACTCCAATCTCTGCCTAGGTGTGTTTTGTGTAACCCTGGTTTCTGTTTCTCTTCTAACAATAAGCTGCAGCTGCTGCTTCAGGGAACCAATAAGGCAGTATTTTATGTTATATCCATTTAGAAATGACACACTCTTTCCATTCTGGGCCTTTCATGTAGTAATCCACCCACACATAGACTGTATACACAAACACACACATTACCCGGAGGCTAAGACTTGCTGCAGAAATTGATAGTAAGCTGCTGTTGTTTTAATTATGTGCTGGCTTCCTTAATTAAAACTATGCCACAGGTCATTTACTGTAGTACAGAGTCCATGGACATCAAGCCGGGCTGTGTTCTGGAATTGCAAAGTTCTCATTAGCATAGTATTGGCTGCAAGTGAAGTGTACTCATCTGAAATTCTTTACAAAGGAATGTAAATTAGCATCAGTGGCCTCAGTGTATTATTGACACAGTGAATTATTTTGCTGAGTAGAAGTGAAAATGAGCAAGGCAAGATGGAATTCATATTTGCAGCTCAGACTACACTAACTGTTTGCTATGGGGATTTGTATGGGTCTGTCCACAGACAGAGAACTCCCAAATTATCTTCTTCACTATATTACCGGTTTTGGACGTTGCAATTCCTTGTTGCAAGGGAAAAGCCAGGAAATCTGTGTACACTGAAGTAATGACTGAGTATAAAAATGCTTTATAATGCCCTGCTAATTTGGTTTCTTTTTATAGCACAAAAACTCACTAGGAATAGACCTAGGAGAATTGGTTTTGAACCCTATTCTAACAAAAGGATTTTACACAGACACATTGCCTCCCCGGTCAAATCATGTGAGAACCCAATTTGGCTACAGCCTTGTATAAACCGTGCTTTAGAGTAGTTTTTAACTTTGGCTATTACACAAGTACAAAAGGGCCTCGAGACCAGATAAGCCAATTAGTTGATGCTGAAATGGAGGCAATCCTTCCTGGATGGAAGATTCAGCATCAAAACTGTCAAGACACTGCCTGATGGATAAGAAGTGGGACCACTAGCCGAATACCCACAGACAGGCAATTGCCAGAGGATGTTATGAAGGCCAAGACTATAACAGAGTTCAAAAAAGAACTAGATAAGTTCATGGAGGATAGGTCCATCAATGGCTATTAGCCAGGATGGACAGGAATGGTGTCCCTAGCCTCTGTTTGCCAGAAGCTGGGAATGGGCGACAGGGGATGGATCACTTGATGATTGCCCGTTCTGTTCATTCCCTCTAGGGCACCTGGCATTGGCCACTGTCAGAAGATCGGATATTAGGCTAGATGGACCTTTGGTCTGACCCAGTATGACCGTTCTTATGTTCCATGCTCAAAGAGAACAACAAGAGGAAGACGCACCCACAGCATTTCTAGCTTGCCTACAAGGTCTGCAAAATATTTTCCTCATCGTTCTCATGTTATTCCTTCCATAGCCACCAGGAGAGTAAAATGTCTCCTTCACATTTTTCAATTCTTTACACCAGGGTTCTCAAACTGGGGGTTGGGACCCTTCAGGGGGTCGCAAGGTTATTACATGGGGGTCGCGAGCTGTCAGCCTCCATCCCAAACACCGCTTTGCCTTCACATTTATAATAGTGTTAAATATGTAAAAAAGTGTTTTTAATTTATAAAGGAGGGGTCGCACTCAGAGGCTTGCTGTGTGAAAAGGGTCACCAGTACAATAGTTTGAGAACCACTGTTTTACACTTTTGTGAGCCTTCCTGAAAAGATCACAAAGCACTTTGCAAACAACTAGTGAAACAAAAACTCCACCCCAGGAGACGGGTTAGTGGTATCCCATTGCAGAGATGGAGAAACCAAGGTGCAAACAGGCAAAAAATCTGACCGAGTCACACAGGAAGTCCTTGATACAGCCAGGAATAGAAACCAGGAGTTCTGACCCTCAGTCTCTTGTTCTAACTCTCAGATCACACTGGCTCTGTATTTAATGGCTATGGCAATGTAGAATTTGGGAGACTATACTGTCATCAATTAATTTCCTACAGGAAACTGTTGGTTTAGAGAGCCCATCTCTTCCTGGATAATTATTTCACTAGGATACCCCCCTTCTGATCAAAAGCCAAACCCTTGGCCTGGGGAGTTGCACTACCGCTACCATATGAGAAACTCAGTTTCAAATTAAGGATTCAGATTCCTGATGGTAGATGGGAATACTGCACAACCAGGACTTCAATCTCATGAGGAAAATTGCTATAGTATTCCACCATCCTGGGCCCAAATGCTACTTTTACAAAAGTGATAGGGCAGTAGTAGTTTATAAGGGTGAGGAAGGGGGGGCAATGAGTGATAGGGCAAGTCTCGTTTTTCTCCAGGAGTGAAACTGGCTTGTTCTAAAGGGTGACCTTGCTAGCATTCTTAACTGGAGGAAGAATAGCAACTCAGGGTGTCCCTAGCAAAGAGAATACATTAAAATGTGTGGAAATGGCCAGGGATCCTCAGGCCCACAGGCATTTTTACCCAAATCTAGATATCTAAGGTACTTATATTTCCCCCATTACTGTGGTATTTGAGTGCCTCACAACACCCGTGTGATGTAGGGCAGCGCTATTATTCCCATTTTAGAGAGAGACTAAAAGACTTATACAGGAAGTCTATGGCAAAGCAGGGAATTAAATCCAGGTCTCCCAAGTTCCAGGTTAGCCCACTAAGCACTGGGTCATTCTTCCTCTTGTGGAAGTGAGTAATAACTATAGCCAAAATGCTAAATCCCCAAATGCTGCCAAATCCCATCTTGAATAGTTTGCAGAGAGCTTTTTTTTTTTAAGTGTTCAACCACCTTCTGGGAAGTAAAAATGTTTCCCTTTGAACTTCTGATGGGATATCACGTGTGTGTTTTCTGACAGCTCCCATAAAATTAGCTTTCCCAGGCACAGCTCTACTTTCAACCTCCATTTGCTCCCGGTCCCCAGTTATTATTACTTTGATGATTCAACAGTGACATCTTGGGATCAACAATCATTTGATCTTCAGGGTTAGAATACAAAGAAGGTACATGCTGGGAAACATCTCCAAGGAACATCTGAGCAGCACGATAGGGGACCATGAGCTGAGAAAGAGCCCTGTTGCTCTTCCAGGATTTGAATATATTTTGCATTCTGTGGTTTCACAGCATGTATCCTGTTTTTACTGCAAACAAATATTTAACATTAGTTAGAATGAAAGTGAGGGAGGGTTATACAGAATATATACAGTAGAACATTCCTCATATGCACTCACCAGTCCTTCAAACTCCATGCTAAAAATCTAACCCTCAAGAATTGAGAATTACCTCTCTTCTTGTGGGTTCTAGGACCAGCTGCTCCAAGAAGCAGTCATTTAAGGTGTCAAGAAACTTTATCTCAGCATCCCTTCCTGAGGTGATATGTACCCAGTCAATATGGGGGTAGTTGAAATCACCCGTTATTATTATTATTATTGAGTTTTTTATTTTAATAGCCTCTCTAATCTCCCTGAGTATTTCAAGTATCAGGGGGTAGCCGTGTTAGTCTGTATCTACAAAAACAACAAAGAGTCTGGTGGCACCTTAAAGACTAACAGATTTATTTGGGCATAAGCTTTCGTGAGTAAAAACCTCACTTCTTCGGATGCATAGAGTGTAGCTTTCACTCTATGCATCCGAAGAAGTGAGGTTTTTACTCACGAAAGCTTATGCCCAAATAAATCTGTTAGTCTTTAAGGTGCCACCAGACTCTTTGTTGTTTTTCCTGAGTATTTCACAGTCACTAACACTATCCTGGTCAGGTGGTCTGTAATATAGCCCTACTGCTATATTCTTATTTTTCAAGAATGGAAATACTATCCATAGAGATTCTATAGTACAATTTAGTTCATTTAAGATTTTTACTTCATTTGATTCTATGCTTTCTTTCACATATCGTGCCACTCCCCCACCAGCATGACCTGTTCTGGATATATTTTGTACCCTGGTATTACTATGTCCCATTGATTCCTCATTCCACCAGGTTTCTGTAATACCTATTATATCAATATCCTCATTTAATACGAGGCACTCTAGTTCACCCATCTTATTATTTAGACTTCTAGCACTGGTATATAAGCATTTTAAAAACTTGTAATTTTTTGGCTGTCCCTTATTGCATGACGTATTTGAATGCGACTTTTTTTCATTTGGCTGTTTCTCATCAGATCCTCCCTGTATTTTATCATTTTCCATCCTCTCCTCCTTATTAGGACATAGGGAATATCCATTTATAGATCCTCCCCTAAGGGATGTCTGAACCACATGCTCCTCCGCACCTGTCGGCTTTCCCCCAGCCCTTAGTTTAAAAACCCTCGCGCCTCACCTCTCAGCAAAATAATTCATAGAAGCCAGTGGATTTCAATATGCTTTGCATTAGGCCCATAATGAGATGTCTATCACTCTGCCTTTGCTATTTTTACAAAATACAGACTATTTAGGGCCTGATTCTTCTACCCTTGTTCACAATCATGGACTTATTCATGGACCTACTCCTGCAAGTAAGTGCTACTCAATGTGCATAAGGCCTTTTCTAGTACACTGTGAAATATCATAAGTAATTAAAGGCAAATGATCATTTTCAAAGTATATTAACAAAATGTGTTTGGTCATGATTTATTCTTGCTTTTATATAATATTTAATTGCTTAAATACTAATTTGCAAACTTAATTTGCAATGGGTCCTCCCCAATATTAGTGTAAATTAGTGAGGTTCTCATTTGCTTTGGTCTCTTGTTCGTAGATTTCAGGGGCCAAGGGCCATTTGATCATCTCGTTTGACCTGTGTAACACAGGCCTCAGAATTTCACCCATTTACTCCTGTAGTGAGCCTAACAACTTGTGTTTGAACACAGCAGATCTTTTAGGATGCCTAGTCCTGGTCTGAAGACTTCAAGATATGAGGAATCCACCACCTCCCTTGTTAGTTTGTTCCCATGCTTAATCATCCTCACTGTTAAAAATTTGTGTCTCATCCTTCTTCAGAAAGCACCTCTGTCATGATTCCTATAAGAAACGAGCCAGTTAAGGATGGCTAGATTGAGTGGAAATTGAAGGTAGATAAACCAAGAGTCAGTTATTTACAATAACCCTCTGCCAAAAAGCATGTTAAAATTCTTGGTGTTGACTCTTGCCCTCTGTGCTCATTCATCTATTTGTGTCTCTTGTCTATTTTAGTTTGTCAGCTCCTTGGGGAGGGACTGTCTTATGCTCTGGGTTGCACCTAGTGCAGTGGGGCCATGATCTGCTTGGGGCCTCTTGGCATTACAGCAACATAAATGTGAAATAACAAAAACATGGACAAAGTACTCCTGTGCTCAAAGGCACATTTTCAGGAGCAGGGAGGGAGACAGGTAAGACATTTCCCTCCACAATTTTCAGTTGGGGAAAAGCCTTGGTATGGGGGGAACATAATGGGGACCGGAAACAGATGCCCTGGGGAGGCTGGAGTGGAGATTACAAAGAGCACCTGGTATGAGAGATGCCGGGGGTGGCTGATACAAAACCCTCAATGTGGAGCAGTGAATAGCTGAAGGGACAATACAGGGTCCCTGATATTGTGGAATCGGGGGAGGCAGAGAGGTGCATACAGCTCTTTGTCCCCCCACAAAAAACTGTTGCATCAGAATTGCTCTGCCTTTTAACTTATGAATCAATGGCTTATAGCCAAAGAGATTTCATCCCATCAATATGAAATCTACCCAGATCGAGCAGTCTTTGTTCAGTTCACTGAAATGAATGAGCTTTTCCAGAGTAAAGAAGGGCACATGATTTCACCCGTGGTGTCCCTCTAAGAGCAGCACCACCAGTAATGACTTTGTTCTGATTTGCAGAGGTAGAATGGAGAGAAAAGGCCAGGCCCATTTTGCTCTCAAAGCACATAGGGCATGGAGAACCAGCCTACCTTGTTTTAGAATGAAGGCACAGCAGCATGCTCCCCGGAGGCATTGCACCTGCCTGAGACTCAGTGTCTCCCAGAGCACGCATTGTGACACTGCACCTCTGCTCCACAGCCAACTTGAGGCTGTGACTTAAATCCCCATCAATCACAATCACGCCATTAATTGCTTAACTAGGGTCACACATCAAGTCATTTGGTGGGGAAGGAATCCATATCCTGAGGCTCCTAATAATATATGAAAAGCTAAAAAACAGTTTCATACGAGGGATTGACAAAAACCTCTTGTTTTACACATGTTTTGTTTAAAGCTGTAATGTCAATGTTTTTTGCAGCAAAAAAATGTTTAGTCACCTCTTGGCTGACTTCTATAAAATATCCATTTGGCACACAAGAAAATTAGCAAAGCTAAACATGTCAGTTTTGCCTGACTCTCTGACAGCTAAAAGGAGAAACCAGGGAGAGGTGGGGAAGAGAAAGATACAGACTGTCCAAACATAAATAGTAACATCTAATGCATTGCCAAGGAGACCATTTGGACTAGAATTGGCCAAAAAATATGGGAACGTGAATTTAAAAAATTGGCATTGTTTCTCTTTCACAGGGTTGATATTTCCCATTTTTCATAATATAAATTTTAGTAAAATGTATATAAAAATCTTTTTAAAAAAATTGTTGTTTATCAAACGCTTTCTTTTCTGTTAAAGAAACCCACAACATTTTCATTAGATGGCCATTTAAATAATGATTTAGAAATTGATTTTGATTAAAAAAAAGTCATTGAAAAATATTATGGAAAATTTTGCAAAAAAGAATATTTTAATAATGTTGATAAATTTCATGAAAAGTTTTATTTTTGGAAAAAAGAGGTCATTTTTATGGGGGGAAAAAGTGGGGGAAATTTCAACCAGCTCCGATTCTGAGCATTACGGAAGATGGAGTCACAACGTTCACATTTTAAAATCAATCCAACACTTTGGCTCAGATCCTCAAATGTGTAAAATCATCCTCAGACCTTATATACTGGTATATTGTAAGTTACACCCAGAATCTTTTATGCTTATAAGGCCCACTCTGAAAGTGATATTCTTTCTCTGCCTACAGACTTCATCAGCACTGTACGAGAAGCTTTGAGTGGAAACAGCCTAAGATACTGTAATGCTCTTATATTGTTTCCCTAAGGTAAAGCATAATAAAAAATACTAGGAGAGGAATTAATGCATTCTGAAATACCGTCAGAGTGCAGGTGAAACTCCTGTGATGTCACAGATTTTGCAGTATCTGTTAAGCATTCCTGGACAGACAGTGCCGCTCAGTGGATCATGCTGGGCATTGCAAGATCTGCTATGTAAATACCATTGCCAGCGTCAGCAGCTAAAAACAAAGGGACCAATGCAATGCTGTAACATGAAATGATCATGTCTCTACATTTTGATCCTAGTGCATACACAGTCAAGTCTTGTGTTTGGGCCCAATCAAGCCAGGTGCTAAGCTCCACCAGGACTGGAGAGGACCGAGCACTTTGCAGGAGGAACCCAGCCCCTCGCAGGATTGGGCCTTGTTGCTGGACAAGACAACTATCCTGGGGCACTAAGAGGACTGGCGGGACTTTTTCAGTTGGCTGCTGCACAAATCAAGGGGTGCTTCAAGCTCTGTCCCACTTTCAGGAATGAAAAGTGGGGCGATGACTCTGAGGTTCACAATCTGCTTGATGCCCACATGGACAGTAATGCATAGTAATGCTAATGGGCCCCCTCCTGAGAGGTGCCCAATGCCTCCTGAAAGTTAACAGAAGGTGAGAGCAGTGAGACTTTCAGATCCTATATGTAGATTGCCTTCCATTGAGAACTGAATTTTATACACTCATAAAATACATAATGAAGAAGTCAAATAGTTCCAGTGTTTTGACCCACACAGAGCCTAGGATCAGAACCTGTGAGGTCTGAGCCAGTAGAATGCTGTTTCCTTTGCCATTTGACCATGGCAATTAATAGATGGAAATGGATTGTTCCTGTTTAGGTGTGGATGGGATGCCTAAGGACACTTTTTTGGCTGCGTCATTATTTTGGTCCTGGACAGACTTGTTTTCCTTAGAAGACTGATAGAAATGAAGTGAGATTATTCCCTTTTTACCTATAAGGGAATATGATAAGAACTTTGGATTCTGCTGTTTGTAGGAACCTCTATTTCATAAATTGGGGGCGAGCAGGCACCGCGTTATACTAAGACTGACACAAATAGGCAGGCTGAGGAGGCAGTGAGGTCCTAGTGGCCAGGAGATATGGCAGGTGGCCAGGGCACGTATTAAGGCTCAGGAAACCAGGGTTCTGTTCCCAGCTGTGTTACTGACCTGGGGGACCCTGGGTGAGTCACTTCACTTCCTTGTGCCTTGGTTTCCTCAACCTTTTTCTCTCTTGTCTATATATAGTGTTAGCTCTTCAGGGCAGGGGCTGTATCTGGCTATGTGTTTGTACAGCACCTAGCACAATGCAGCACCAGGCTTGGTTGGGATTTCTAGGTGCTACCATAATACAAATAATAGTAGCAGACAGTAAATATAACATGAAAAAGCTACAACAAATGCAGGGTGCGGGATAAACATTTGCCCATATCGCAGTGGCCAAGGGAATGAAACAAGAAGCTTTCCTCCACTCCAGCAAAGAGAGAGTCTCCAGGGAGAGTCTAGAGAGGCTGATTCTCAGGCTACTCGAGGTATCAGAGAACACCATCCATTCAGTCATTCTGGAATAAGCAGCACGCATTTTTCTACAGTCAACCGCTGAATCTACAAATTAATACTGCGTGATCATTGTATTAGCTGTGCCAATGCCCACCTGCCCCTCCCTCTTCTTTAAAAGTGACTGAAGTGAAGCCCAGAGGCGTTTAATTGGAACTTAGGTGTATACTCTGTGGAGAGTGGATCTACTGTCACAATACAATGCAGATTCCACACATGCTACCCATTCTTCAGAGGTCTCTTCATCACAGAAAATGAAACTCCTGAGGATGGGGCTCAGTGGAATTTCACCAGCCACTCTTTTGGCATTCACTCAGGTTTTAACTTCTCTTTTAGCTGGTTGTGTCCCTTTTAGAGGACTAAAAATTATGCTGCAGCCTCTTGAAATATCCTACAAAAAGACCCAGAAAACTGGAAGTAATAATTTGAGAGAGCAGGCCTGATTCTGCTGTCATGTACAACAATGTAAATCAGGAGTAAGCCCACTGACCTAGATAGAGCTATACCAGTGCAACTGAGACCACCAATATTTTGGACCATTCCCGTGTAAGGTCCCAATTCTGCAAACACTCACTACCAAGGCATACCAATTACCACCAGAAGTAATCCCATGTAATTCAATGGGACTCTTCCTGGTATGCCCGGTAGCGTTTGCATTATCTAGTTCTAACACTGTCGTGCTTTTAATCTGGGTAGCCTTCCCATTTTTTCTGAGGAACTCAACAGATGTTCCTGTCCCTCTTCTACCAGCCATAGGCACCATCTTTCTTTCCAGGTTCAGATCTCAGCCTGGTTTCGGCATGAGCGGAACAGTCAGGGCCTTTCATGGCCTCCATGATTTATTTCTTCTGCAGGAGCAGCATAGCCAGACTGCTGAGGTCGCTCCTGAACCTAGGGTCTGTGCAGGAACAGTGCAGCAGAGATATGGCCGCTGGCATGTCTCTTTCCGACCTGCCATGCTATTTCAGCACAGATTCTGGAAATAAACTCATCCCACTCTCTTGGTTGTCGTGCCGTGAAAGATCACCGGCGAACAAAGACTGCAGTGAATGTATACGTCAATGTAATCATCATATCAATCAGAGGAAATAAAAAGGGGATACATATCCCTCAGGGGCGGCTCTATGTATTTTGCCACCCCAGGCACGGTGGTCAGGCGGCTTTCGGCAGCATGCCTGCGGGAGGTCCGCCGGTCCCGCTCCTTCGGCGTACTCGCCGCTGAATTGCCGCCGAAGCCGCGGGACCGGCGAACCTCCCGCAGGCATGCCGCCGAAAGCTGCCTGACTGCCATGCTTGGGGCAGCAAAATACATAGAGCCGCCCCTGAGGGATACGTATACATTCACCAGCTTGGTGCGCTGGTGCCTGGAGCCGCCCCTGATATCCCGCTCTGATTTCCTTACCAAAACACACAGACATACCTGCAAACGTTCACAAAAAGTAAGCATTCATAATCTGATTATCTGCATCAGAAACCTGATTCTAAAACGTATTCCCATGCCATCATGCTGGTTGTTGGCACCCTTTTTACATGCCACGGGGAGGATTCCGTTTCCCCTGCAACACCTACATTACTACCTCATGCAAAGAGCTTTGATTGAGGATTTTCAAGGGGATCAAAATTTCACCCAAGCCTTTTTCCTGTAGCATTTGCCATTGCTCCAGCAGGCTTCCCTGATGCAGTTTGCGATAACTGGTTTAAAAAGCAGGAGGGCTTTTGGGACACAGTCCAAGTAAAGTTCTCTGTTTTTTTCTGTTACATCAGTTAACAAAAAGACACAGTGTTCTCTGTCCCCAGCTGACTCTTCTTAACTGAAGTCCCCTTCCCTGCAGTTGTCTCTAGCTATTAGATCACGCATGCCTGGGTTTGCATAACACAGCAGAGCTGGATGTGAGTGAGAGCCACCCACACAAAGAATGAAAACTGTCCACAGTGGAGATGTTAATATATGAAAATCAGGCTACCTACTGTATGTATGTTTATCCAGCTACATACACACAGAGAGAGCTGGCTAGACAAACACAGATCCTGTAGCTATAGCTCTCTCTCCAGTGCACTCTCATACATATGTATGTATGCATGAACAGTACATCTTTTTTCTGGACATATAGTGTATCTTTTGCACAGACACAGAGTAGAGGAAAACTGTCAAAAATAGCACTATGTGACTGCAAATTCATAGGCAGGTCTAGAACATGAGGCAACCTTTAAATCGTTTTTTGAAATTGACTAGTTTTCAATGTAACTCTATCCTCCCCAACTCCCCTTTCCCCCTTTATTTTTCCCTGGCAAAGGCTCGTCTGTTTTCTAAACCTTGGAACAAATTCTACCTTATTTACACTCACACAACTTAATTTTCTATGGCAGCTGCACAAGAACAAGGCCATATTCTGCTCTCATTACACCATTGACTCAGTGGGTTGCATTTGAGGGCTGAATTTGGCATTCACGGTACAAATAACAACACTGTATCACACACGTGCCTGTGACAGAGCACCTGCTTTAGGAGCTACATGGCAAGCACACATGTGTGAGTTCAATTAACCCCACCCCTGTGGATGCTGCATGGTGTGTCTTTCTAACTGGCCAGCAATCAACCCTCTGGCCAAGGACTCTTGGCTGTTTCATCTCCTCTTGGGGGTCTCAGGTGAAACAACAAAAAAAGCCACAAATAGCAAATGAAGTTAAACAAGAGAAGGGAAAACAGAAACCTGTAAGCAGCTCCCTCCAGGATAGGGGCCTCTACTGTCCACTTCAGAGTTCACTGGGCTCCAGTGCAAATCTCAGCCATGTCCCACCAGGGTAGGGGCTCTGCAGGTGGTCAGCCCTTTCTTACGGGCTGGAGAAGTTCAACAGCCTGCTCCCGTCCCAAGGTTGCCCCAGCTGAATGGAGTTTCCTCATTTTAATTCTTCCTCCAGTCCTGGCATGATCCACAGGTGCGGAAGGGCAGGTCCACTCCAGCCCAAAGCAGTTCCTTAATCCCTTTCATGCCAGTGCATGGTTTATCGACGCCGTCAAATTCTGCCATCTGCCGTACATTTTAAAGTAGTTTATGTTCTGTAATAGAGGATAGCTCACTGTGCTTTGAGAAGCAAACAAATACATAACTAGGCACATATGTGAGGCCTGATTTTTACCGAGGTCTCAGCCCAGCTTCCAGCGGTGCATGCACAACTTTGCGCATGCACATCTGCATACACATTGAGACTACTGGCATGAGAATGAACCAGCCAGCAGGAGGAAGCATTTCAGAATTGGGCTCCTATTACCTGCTCATACAAGTTGCATAACTCTGTCTATACAACTGATGCGCAAAAGCACATGTGTGTGTGTCTGTGTGTGTGTGTGTGAACGAAGTTGCTTGCCCAGAAGAGGAGGATGTCTTCTAAAATCAGGCCAATTGCACGCTACCTTTTGTTATAGGTTACAGTGCCTGTGTTTATTTTTCACAAAGTACATTGCTATAAATATTGAATGTTTTGAGCTGGGTATGAAAGTAGGGGTTCGTTGTGTTTCTCTCATGTACAAATTGCTTTTCAGTGGTTTAAGAACATAAGAACGGCTATACTGGATCAGAGCAAAGGTCCATCTAGCCCTGTATCTGGTATTCTGACTGTGGCCAATGCCAGGTGCCCCAGAGGGAACGAACAGAACAGCTAATCACCAAGTGACCCATTCCCTGTCACTGATTCCCAGCTTCTGGCAAACAGAGCCTAGGGACACCACCCCTGCCCATCCTGGCTAATAGCCATTGATGGACCTATCCTCCATTAATTTATCTAGTTCTTTTTTTAACCCTGTTATAGTCTTGACCTTCACAACATCCTCTGGCAAAGAGTGCCACAGGTTGACTGTGTGTTGTGTGAAGAAATACTTCCTTTTGTTTGTTTTAAACCTGCTGCCTATTAATTTCATTTGGTGACCTCTAGTTCTTGTGTTATGAGAAGGAGTAAATAGCACTTCCTTATTTACTTTTTCTACACCAGTCATGATTTTATAGACCTCAATCATATCCCCTGATAGCTGTCTCTTTTCCAAGCTGAAAAGTCCCAGTTTTATTAATCTCTCCTCCTACGGAAGCGGTTCCATACCCCTAATCATTTTTGTTGTCCTTTTCTGAACTCTTTCCAATTCCAATATATCTTTTTTGAGATGGGGCGACCACACCTGCACACAGTATTCAAGAAGTGGGCATACCATGGATTTATATAGCGGCAATATGATATTTTCTGCATTATTATCTATACTTTTCTAAATGATTCCCAACATTCTGTTCGCTTTTTTGACTGCTGCTGCACATTGAGTAGATGTTAACAGAGAACTATCCACAATGACTCCAAAATCTCTTTCTTGAGTGGTAACTGATAATTTAGACTCCAGCATTTTATATGTATAGTTGGGATTATGTTTTCCAATGTGCATTACTTTGTATTTATCAACATTGAATTTCATCTGCCATTTTGTTGCCCAGTCACCCAGTTTTGAAAGATCCTTTTCTAGCTCCTCGCAGACTTAACTATCTTGAGTAGTTTTGGATCATCTGCAAATTTTGCCACCTCACTGTTTACCCCTTTTTCCAGATCATTTATGAATATGTTGAATAGGACTGGTCCCAGGACAGACCCCTGGGGGACGCCACTATTTACCTCTCTCCATTCTGAAAACTGACCATTTATACCTACGTTTTGTTTCCTATTTTTTTACCAGTTACCAATCCATGAGAGGACCTTCCCTCTTATCCCATGACAGCTTACTTTGCTTAAGAGCCTTTTGTGAGGGACCTTGTCTGACAATATTGTTCTTTACTATAGTTCAACCAGTTTGCCCAGTACTGAAGTCAGGCTTATTGGCCTGTAATTGCCGGGATCACCTCTGGAGCCCTTTTTAAAAATTGGCGTCACATGAACTATCCTTCAGTCATTTGGTACAGAAGCTGATTTAAATGATAAGTTACAGACTATAGTTAGTAGTTCTGCAATTTCACATTTGAGTTCTCATCAGAACTCTTGGGTGAATATCATCTGGTACTGGTGACTTATTACTGTTTAATTTATCAATTTGTTCTAAAACCTCTTCTAATGACACCTCAATCTGGGACAGTTCCTCAGATTTATCACCTAAAAAGAATGGCTCAGGTTTCGGAATCTCCCTCACATCCTCAGCCGTGAAGACCGATGCAAAGAATTCATTTAGTTTCTCTGCAATGGCCTTATCATCCTTTAGTGCTCCTTTAGCATCCCGATCATCCAGTGGTCCCACTGGTTGTTTAGCAGGCTACCTGCTTCTGATGAATCTTTCATGTTGCAAAATTGCTACCTTTAAGTCTGTTACTGAGTGACCAGAGAGGTTGAAGTGTTTTCAAAAACCAGTAGGAGAACACTTCAACCTCTGGTCACTCAGTAACAGACTTAAAGGTGGCAATTTTGCAACAGAAAAGCTTCAAAAACAGACTCCACCGAGAAACTGCTGAACTTGAATTAATATGCAAACTAGATACCATTAATTTAGGCTTGAATAGAGACTGGGAATGGCTGAGTCATTACACAGATTGAATCTAGTTCCCCATATTAAGTATCCTCACACCTCTTGTCAACTCTCTGAAATGGGCCATCTCGATTATCACTACAAGTTTTTTTTCTCCTGCTGATAATAGCTCATCTTAATTAATTAGCCTCTTAAGAGTTGATATGGCTACTTCCACCTTTTCATGTTGTGTATGAATATATATATCTCCTTACTATATCTTCCATTCTATGCATCTGAAGAAGTAAATTATATATAGTCACTATTACCAAGCGGTCCAGCTATATTCACCTCTTGGACCAGATCCTGTGCTCCACTTAGGACTAAATCCAGAATTGCCTCTCCTCTTGTGGGTTCCAGGACTAGCTGCTCCAAGAAGCAGTCATTTAAGGTGTCAAGAAACTTTATCTCTGCATCCCGTCCTGAGGTGATATGTACCCAGACAATATGGGGATAGTTGAAATCCCCCATTATTACTGAGTTTTTTATTTTAATGGCCTCTCTAATCTCCCTGTGCATTTCACAGTCACTATCACCATCCTGGTCAGGTGGTTGGTAATATACCCTATATTCTTCTTGTTAGAGCATGGAATTACTATCCATAGAGATACTATGGTACAGTTTGGTTCATTTAAGATTTGTATTTCATTTGATTCTACGCTTTCTTTCACATAGAGTGCCACTCCCCCACCAGCACGACCTGTTCTGTCCTTCCAATATATTTTGTACCCGGGTATTACTGTGTCCCATAGATTATCTTCATTCCACCAAGTTTCTGTGATGCCTATTATATCAATATTCTCATTTAATACGAGGCACGCTAGTTCACCTGTCTTATTATTTAGACTTCTAGCATTGATATATAAGCACTTTAAAAACTTGTCACTTTTTAGCTGTATGCCATTACATGATGTAATTGAATTGGACTCTTTTTTATTTGATTGTTTCTGATCATACCCTACCTGTATTTTATTATTTCCATCCTTTCCTCCTTCCTAGGACATAGAGAATCTCCATTAATAGATCCTCCCCTTAGGGATGTCTCTGTCCGAACCACGTGCTCTTCCGCACCTGTTGGCTTTCCCCCAGCCCTTAGTTTAAAAACTGCTCTACGACCTTTTTAATTTTAAGTGCCAGCAATCTGGTTCCATTTTGGTTTAGGTGGAGCCCATCCTTCCTGTATAGCAGGGGTTCCCAAACTTGGTTCGCAGCTTGTTCAGGGCCACTGGGAGCTGCGGCCACTGGGAGCTGCGAGTAGCCATACCTGCAGATGCTCAGGTAAACAAAGCGTCTCACAGCCTGCCGGGGCTTACCCTGAACAAGCCGTGAACCAAGTCTGGGAACTGCTGCTGTATAGGCTCCCCCTTTCTTCACGTGCTTGTGCTCTCTCCACTCAGGTAGCATAGTGGATGACAACTATACCTGTGATGGGGTATGACTCCCAAAGACAATTCTATCACATCAAATATACATCCTCTAAAAATCAACAGACAGACATTCAGACAGGAGAGGATGTTACTGATACAACCTCAAGTGAACAGTAACTCATATACTAATGAAACATGACATGGATTTCCTACATATAGCCTCTCCACTGCTCCGGAATCCCCACCAAACAAATCACCGTATCCCCTAATATTCTATACACCATTCAGAAATTCAGTCCAGCTCATAATAGCTCCAGATTTCATTGTCCCTAGGTTCTATTCCCATCTCTACCCATGACTTGCTTTGTTACTTTGGGCAAGTCAATTAACCTCTCATTGCCTCCATTTTCCTATTGGTATGTTAACGTGTGTCCACCACACTGAGCTATTATTACAATTCATGATGGTAAAGCACTTTGAGATCAGTGAGAGGTGCTATTTCATTATTACCATTAGAAGTGATTTGTATTATGGGAGTGCCAAGAGACCCCAGTCAGGATCAAGGCGTCCTTGTGCTAGGTGGCATTAAGACGTAGGTTGAGATCTTTGAAGCTGACTGTGGAGTTTAACTACACAGAAATCCCATTAATCTCAATGGGAGGTAGTTGTGTTCATGAATCTCCTTGTCATCTTAAGAACAGACTGCAAAATCTATTATGGTTGTGATGGTCCAGAGAGACTGTAGCGAAATCAGTGCTACAATTAGTAGGACTGAATACGTACCAATCTGAGGGATTCAATTCCCTCCCAGAAAAGGTGGCATTAGAGGGAGGAGGAGGAGGGGCAAAGCAGAGAGAGACCTAGCATTAAAGCAAAGCCCAAACCCTCAACACTACTGCCACCTAATGAAAAATCAATAGTTCTTATTATCATGTTGAATACTCAGGGTCAGTTTGTTCAGTTTGCCAAAGAATGTATGAAATAAGGTCCACCGATCATACTTCCCACCTTGTTCACTGATTGACAAAGCCTTATTTGATAGGTAATGGATACATATAAACGGTCACATATTCAGGATGTAATGATAGATAAAGATATTTGTGCAATATTATTCTTTGCACAATATTGAAAATATAGTTATCTCACGGATTCCCTGCCATGTTCAAAATGAAGCTGCGCTGAAAGTCTTTCTAATTTTCCTGTTTATCTTTTTCTAGGGCCTAGTGGCAATGTTAATATTTTTATAGTTTTTCTTCTCTCTATTGGATCAAAACAACAGCCTCAGGAACCTGTTTTTCAACCTTCTGTCCCCATTGTTTTCAGGTAGGAGGAGATCACGCTTAATCAGCTTAATCCTTCCTGCCTACTCAAAGTACAAGCTATACAGTACTAGGTCACATGCAAAACATCTTAAATAACTTTTTTGAAACAAGCATCTGATTTATCTGAGTCCTGTATAGGCCCTGAAGCAGTAGAGCACTGGAGTGGGCCTACTCCCGTGCTCAAAGATAAGCACATAGGTACGTAAGTGCTCTGCTGAATCAGATCTGTAGTGTGTACCAGTATCTGTGACAAAACCCTTGAACTCTATCAGGTATGAAAAATTCTCAACAATTGATGGACGTAAGAGCCAGTCTGGCAGTGCAGATGAGTAGTCATGGCATAGCATAATGCTAGGTGGGGAATAGAGTTCAAGGTACACAATCAGCTGTGGAGACCACAAAGTCTCCACTTATGCTCAGCTCCATGATGAGCTCTCTGTTCAACCCAGCAACAGTTTTGAAGGGCTCTACACTCCAGAAAGCCCCTTTTTACTGAAATTTAAGTAATAAGTTCTTTGGGGGAAAGGACTGCCATCTACTGTGTTTGTACAGTCCCTAGCACTACCACAATAAAAATGCTAAATAATAATCACAGTAACTAAAGTTTATAGAGTAAAGACTGAAAGCCTTTGAGAGTGGGGTTAAAACATAAGGCAGCTCTTGAAGTCACCTCTATGAGAAGTGTAGAGTCAATGTCGATGTACTTAGATCAACTCAGTGTCAGTGTAGACACTGCATTGCTTACATCAACTGTTGCTGGCTTTCAGAAGTCATCCCACAATGCCCCACACTGATAGTTCAATGGGTGCAAGGGCTCCTGATGAAGATGCGCACCACCGACACAAGAAGCGAAGTGTAGATGCGCACAAGTGATGTAATTACTGCGGCAACTGTATGCCAATGTAAGTTAGGTTGACTTAATTTTGTAGTGTAGACACAGCCAGAGTGTCACAGCTAAATACAAGGTGAAACAGATTGTTTAGAGTACATAAGTTATCGCATATTTCAAGGGACCATTCAAGGTGAAGTGGCCCATTAACACCCTTCCAGTCATAAGGTGGAAAGTAAGGGTGGGGAAAGGCAGCTTAGAGGTGGTTGTGAGTGCGTTATAGATTGTTGTCAGAAGCCATAAATCCAGTATCTCTGTTCAATCTATGATTTTTAGTGTCTAGCAAAGTTATGAATTTAAGGTCTCAGGCTCATATTTTGAAAGTGTTGTGCAGATTTCCTTTAGAATGAGGACTGATAGATCAGAGATAGTGGGATCATTCTTGAATGAACTCACACAGGAAAATGATAAAAGAAACAAAAACGCTATATCACCTCTGGGTGAACACTTTTCACAAAGCGATAACTTCACCTGGAACTGTCTCGTGAAACATGTGTTAACTAATTATGCTAAACAATCTGTTCCATCTTGTGTTTAGCTGTGACACTCTGAGGCCTGGTCTACACTACAGAGTTATGTCAACACAAGGTAGCTTACAACCTAACTGTGTAAGTGTCCATACTAAAATGTCATTCCTATCAATAATAACTCGCCCACCTTGCCGATTTAATAACTCCACCTCCACGAGAGACGTAATGCATATGTAACCCATGCCCGCTTGGTGTGGCACTGTGTTGCCCTCTAGTGGCACGTTGCCCAGCTACAGATCGATGAGTCTGCTACAGCCATGTGGCTTTTAGGTCATGCAGCAGAGGAGCGTAGTGTGGATATGCAAAAGTGATTTAATTACAGAGGTGGCTGTACGTCAACATAACTTAAGTCAACTTAATTTTGTAGTGCAAACTTGCTCTTAGTGCACTTAAGAGCTCTGTGTAAATTTAAAACCTTGTCTCTCTCTCTCACCAGCAGAAGTCAGTCCAGTAAAAGACATTACCTCACCCACCTTGTCTCTAATAGCCTGGGACTGAGATGACTACAACAACGTTGCATGCAAAAATATTGGTATTATAATAATTATTATATTTATATTTATTTATTTACAGCATCCCAAAATATGCCAAACACTTAGTAGAAGATAGGGGGCCAGATCCGGGGATCTGGATGAACTACACATGACACAGATCCGGGGAGGGTGCTATAAAGGTGTCATAAAGCTCACCTTTTCCCTCCCTTGATCATGGGCTGACTGTGTACTGAGCTGGTCTCCAGGCATAAAGGATGATCTGAGTTGTGCCAGTCACCAAAAGCCCCAGAGCACTTTAACAGCAGCCCTAGCAAGGAAAGCAGGGGATCGGAGGAATGTAGGGAAATCCCAGCCATGCCCCCTTTCCCCTTGCCATGTTCATAACAAGGAAGGTAAAGTTGGTGTCGGAAGATCCATAGCATGAGAAGATCCTCCTATTTTGAGGTGATCCCTTCATGGCCAACTGAGCTGGGTTTACATTCAGAATTTCTTGGTGGTACAGTGCAAAGAGGCATTGCCACACCACAGTTTCCAGCCCAGCCTTGTTGAGCTTGCAATCTACAGAAAAGCATGACACAACACATGGATTAAGAGGAACAAAAGGGCAAGAGGGAGCAAGAAGAACAAGGGTTACAACAACAAGGCTGTGTGGTTGTTTAGTGATTAACATATGCATTGTAATGGGTTTTTAAGTTGTGATTCATTTTGATTGGTTCCGTTTCTATCTTTCTTCTTCTTCTTCTACTTTCTGTCATTTTGACATACTGTATTTGTTAAAGGCCAAGAAGGGGGAAAAAACAAAAAATAAAAACAAACAAAAACGTCCCTTATTATTGCTATTTCCAGCTCATAATTTAAAACTGAAATGTAACAAATAACCTGTGTTAGGTACTTAGACTAAATATGGAATCATTTAAATTTGAGAAGGCTGTTGTCATGGATTAAGTCGATATAGATCTAATCTAAGTAGAATTCAACTTTTCTTCTCAATCCATTCAGGAGGCTTTTGCTGAAGTGAAGTAGGGTTGAATGATTTCACATTTAGGAGAGTTCAGAGTTGCAAAACAGCTGTGACCAGAGTTCAGTGCTAACTCAGAAAATCAGTGGTTTGTCTCACTGGGAAAGGCCAGGCAAAACACATATTGGAACTACAGTTTGAGAACTGTGAGAACATGACTATGGTTGCATAAATATGTAAATACATCCGAGAATGGACCAGCCAGAGAATTATTGTTTGACTGCAGGCCTAAAATATAGAATAAAAAACCTCAAACAAACTCAGAGAGTTACAATGCTCTTGAATACATTTTTAAACTCTGATGCATGCGTTGTGGCAGCAAAATGCGCATTTGCATGCATGCAGAATGGGTATGCATATATCAGGCCTGCACAACATGCGGCCTGCGTGGGCTCACTGTGCGGCCCGCGGGGGTTGAGTAGGTGGGCTCACTGTGCGGCCCGTGGGGGGGTGAGTAGGCAAATGGGCAGGCAGTTGCAGGGAGTGAGTCGGCGAGCCGGGGGAGGGGGGCTGAGGAGGCGAGCGGCAAATCGGTGGCTGACCTGTTCTACTGATCTGGTCTGGCTCCCATCCCCTTTCCCAGGGCCAGCTCCAGGCACCAGCAAAACAAGCAGGTGCTTGGGGCGGCACATTTATAGGGGCGGCATTCTGGCACTGGCCATCATAGGCGCCGACTCTGGGGCATGGGGAAAAAGTGCCCCCGCCGCCCCAGCTTGCCTCCGCTCCGCCTGCTCCCCTGAGAGCGCCACCACCACTCTGCTTCTCCCCCCTCCCTCCCAGGCTTGCCGCGTGCGAAACAGCTGTTTCATGCAGCAAGGCTGGGAGGGAGGGAGGAGAAGCTGAGCGGTGGGCACTCGGAGGAGGCGACGGTGGTGGAGCGGAGGTGAACTGGAGCGGGGAGCGGTTCCTCTACCTCCCCTGTTACTTCCTGCTTTCCCCTACCCTAGCTCACCTCTGCTCTGCCTGCTCCCCTGAACGCACCACTGTTCCACTTCTCCGCCCTCCCTCGCCTGAAGCGGAGCAGCAGCACACCAGGTGGAGCAGGTGGAGTGTAGGTGAGCTAGGGCGGGAGGCCCGCAGGAAGCAATGGTGGGGGGGAAATGCGACACACCGGGGGAGGAGGCAGGGCTGGGGATTTGGGGAAGGAGTTCAGAAGGGGTGGAGTTGCGCTGGGGCCGGGGGCAGAGGGGCACGAAAAAAGGGGGGGGGGGGGAGCCGGCCAAAATTTTTTTTGCTTGGAGCGGCAAAAATCCTAGAGCCGGCCCTGCCCTCTCCAAGTGTTGCAGCTGTCTGGAGGTGCCTGCCTTCCACACCTTCCTCATTCACACCTCATTCATTCAACAGGGCAATTGATTACAAAGTGGGGGGAGGGGGGGAAGATCTTATTCTACTTCTAGCAAAAAGACATTTTTCTTAATTATACTACCTTTGGGGCCCGCTATAACAAATTACCGAGGTTCAATACTGCTGTTTATGTGGGGTGACGCTGGGGAAGGAGGGTTTGTTTCCGCGGGGCAGGTGGCGCTGGGAGGGGGGGTGTTTCGGCAGCGCTGGGGGGGTTGTTTTTGTGGGGCGGGTGGCACGGTGTTGTGTTTTAGGTGGCGCTGGGGCAGGGTTGGCGGCTCTCGGGGGGGTTTCGGCCCTCAGCTGTTTTCTTTGCAGTAATATGGCCCTCGCCACTTTATGAGTTGTGCATGCCTGGCATATATGATCTATGAATTTGATCTGATTAGTACTTGTGCGCTCAGAGACTGTACCCATTTGTACACTCCAGGATCTATTTTTAATTGCAAAGGAGAGTTTTGTGTGTACAGTTCCCTGTTTACATATTCCCAAATGCAAAATTAACTATTTTGAGGTGCTGAAGACCTTTGGTTTAGTAGCTGGCAAAGCTTAGGCCCTGATCCTACACAAACTTGCCCGCATGCTTAACTTTAGTAGGAGAATTCACAGTGCATAAAGTTACATATTTGTTTTAGTCTTTGCAGGATTGAGGCCTCTGGAGCTCTATTTGAAAATCTCACCCCCTTTGTTAGTACAGAAGTGATGAAGTGTAGCCAAACAATACAGAGTTATACTGTTAAGAATTAATGTAGAACCTAGGATGTCTTAGAATGACAGAAGATGAAGAAGAATCATTAAAGATTAGAACAGGAAGGCACAGAAATTGTCAGCCTCTGGAATATTTAATTTACAGTTCTTGTCCTCTAAGTATTTTTTCTCTCTTTCTTTAAATCCCTCCTTCAAAATATTCCTTATATGAAACTTTCATATGCCGGTCATGTTACCAGTATAGCTCCTCAACTGCACTGTTATCTGATGTTTGTTTTCTGTCTGAGTTAATGCCCCATGTACAGGGCCGGCTCCAGGCACCAGCCTGGCAAGCAGGTGCTTGGGGCGGCTGCTCCGGAGTGGGCGGCACATCCAGCTATTCAGCGGCAATTCGGCGGACGGTCCCTCACTCCCGCTCGGAGCGAAGGACCTCCCGCCGAATTGCCGCTGCAGATCACGATCGCGGCTTTTTTTTTTTTTTTTTTTTGGCTGCTTGGGGCGGCCAAAACCCTGGAGCCGGCCCTGCCCATGTAAGCATATCAGGGCTGCAGGAGTCAATCCTTACATTGTAAGCTAGTTATTACTAGAGTTGAGCCTGAACCAAACTTCTAGACTCAAACACATCAAAACTTGAAAACAAACACGTATAACTCAGCAAACCAAAAGACAAGGTCCAAACATCCTCAAATTTGACTTCAAAATCTGGATCCAGATCCAAATGCTGAGGCTTGAATTCTCTTTATACGTAATATTATTAACAACAAAATGGTCAATGCTGTTTTTATTGTGCTCATCATATAACGTGATCTGTGAAACTCACTCTCACTGAAACTACTATGCTATTAACACAATACTAATTGCTACTGAAAGGAAAGCCCCTTACCTATGGGTGGGAATCTCCATCGCTTACATAAGAATTGTTTTTATAAGATATTTCCTCCTCTGACAAAAATGCATTTTGACACTCCCTTACCTAAGAAGCGTACAACACAAGAATGGCCTCATTACAACAGTCTGATTGCTCAGAGTCAAGTTGACAGCACTAAGGGTGCTCTAGGTGACCCTTGCTCTGCCCTGTTATCATTACATATTATAGCCCCTTCAGCGTAATCCTCCCTCTGTGAGTCTTGCATGTCAAGGATCAAATTCTGTCTCCTCGTAGGGAATAGGACTTGTGAGCCACTTTGCTCACAATGGGCTATGCTGCAGCAGGGCAGAGTTAATATTCCAGAGAGCATGCATAGGGATGTTGCTCCTGCATTTGGCACTGCTCCACAAACCCATGGTCTTCTCCATAGGGCGTATGGTCACATCCCCAGATCACCTGCCTACTGGCTGTGGTGTGCAGCATGCACTAGAACAGGGCAGGTGCTGCTCTTTGGTAACAAACTTACCCACACGGGAGTGGAAACTCTGTGGGTTCGCACTCTGGTAGTTCCCCCCTGATTCTCTCAGGAGCAAGGTGGAGTTTGAACCACCCCTCCCTGTGGCAAGGACAAAGTACTCAATCACCAAACCCAGCTTTTGAGGGATGATGCTGAGACTTCAGTACAACCCTCTCCCTCCCACCTCTCTTGACAATCCTTTGATGTAAAGGTTGCCAGAGGCCTCTCCAATTACTGCCACTCCAGTAGAAACCCTTAAACTGTGGGAGGTCGCAGAGTGGAACACAGACAAGTTACAGTAGAGTGAGTGCAGAAATTTGCTTGGGTCTAGCTAGCCCATGTACTGTAGGGGAAAATCCAGCAGAACCCAAAAGAACCAATGCATTTCTTTCCACCCTCTCCCTAGCGCCAGAGCTGGAGCCCTGCACAGAGGCTTCCATGGCTTAGTGAGGAGGTGATACCCCCTTTTTCTGCACCCCCTAGGTACTGGCAGGATCTGCTAGGTAATGGCCTTGCTCTGCTCAGAAAGGGCCGGTTTCTGCCACCCTTTGTGACGTTATGAGTGTAATATAATATCTCATTGAAAAGTAACAGGGCCAAAAAGAGTTAATTAACTCACAGACTGACCTAACCCCTGGCCAAACTTTAGAGACTGGTTAGGAAGATATGTAAATGAATAGAGCTTTGAAATGCAAGTCTGCATTGTTAGAGGTAGAAGGGTAGATGTTTGCTCAGGTCATGTGATATAAGCAAACAAGTCTTGTCTATTAGTATAGCTTTGATTCAAAGATCAAAAAAGGAGTATCAGTATTTAGGAAGACACTTGAGGGAAATAGTATTATTGTCTCTATGTCTCTTTGAAGGTTGTGGTAACTTGTATCTGAACTGTCTAATGGATAAATTATCCAGTGCTAATTGCCATGACATTTAGAAGAAGGAAAGGTAAGCCTATTGTTTTCTCAACCCAAAAGGCTGCTGGAAATGTATAAAAACCTTGGGACATGATCCTTCTGCATCTCAGATCTGCTTTGGGTTTCAAGTGGGGAAACCTTAAGCCACAAGGATTAAGATTCCCAGTCACTGACTGGAGTCACCCTGAATATGGACATTGAACTATAACCTATGAACTATTTCTAAAAGGACTTTTGTCAACTACAAGCTCACCTCTTCTATGTATCTGAACCTCAAGAATTAAATTCAAGTCTGTATGTATATTGATCTTTTAACCAACTCTCTCTCTCTCTTTTCTTTTTTAATAAATTTTAGCTTAGTTAATAAGAATTGGCTATAAGCGTGTATTTTCGGTAAGATCTAAGTTATAATTAAACCGGGTATGTGGCTGACCCTTTGGGGTTGAAAGAACCTTTTCTTTTATATAAGATAAGATTTTCAGAAATCATCATCATATCTGACGTGTGTGTCTGGACGCAGGCCTGAGGCTGGGTACTTTAAGGGAACTGCGTTGTTTGGGTTTCTGAGTAACCAGTGAGTTACTATAGAAGCTGTTCTGTGCTGGTTTGGTAAATCTAAGTGTTGAAATAACCACAAGCTTCTGGGGGTTTGTCTGTCCTGTTTTGTTTGCAGTTCACCCTAATTGAGTAACCTCAGCTGGCTCCCACGGGCAGCACCGTCACACCCTTCTTACCTGGTGTTTTATCTTACCTCACCAATGAGCCTCTTGTTTCCAGTGTCACCACTTGCAGAGTAAGATACTTTCCAGTGTGAGTCAGAGTGGCAGAATCTGGCCCCGAACCAGTGGGGAGCATAAGACCCTGAATTAGAAGCTCCAGTTTTGGTCCACAGCAAGCAAGAAAAGATCCCTGAGCAATTCTAAGCTCTCAGCTCTTGAGCCAAACACGCCTCATGCCACTTGCTATTACAGCTGGCTGCAGAGAAATATTGTGGTAGCAATTCTTTCACATCTCCACAGTAGGGAGGTTAGCCAAGCTGAACAAAACCAAGAGAAGTTTCTTTTTAGTATTTTCAGTCTAGAAACACAGAAAGAGATGGGAAGGACAGAGGCCCACCATTCACTGCTTCCCCTGTCATCCTAGGAAATTACTGTGGATCAACTCAGGCTCCAGCAAATCACTTAAGCAGATGCTTAGCCTTGTGCCGGGACTGCATAAGTGCATTGCTAAACTGGGGTCTGAGTGCTTCCTAGGAGGATGAAAACCACTGTATCCTTCCCTGCTGATGCACACGCCTTTGGGGGACAGCAGTGAGGAGAGAAACCATTCTCAGACTAGATTTGGACATTGATTAAATCCTGTGCAAGTGTGTATGAACTTCAACTGCCAACTCTGGTTCCTTGAGCCTTTCTAACTGTAACTTTAGCGCCCTTGTGGCCAAGATGGAGTCTGCTCTGCAGGCAGCTCTGGCCAAAAGAAGGCGTGCGCAGGACTGCAGCAGGAGAAATCCCTTCCATCCCAGGTGCACCTGTTCCAACCCCCCCCCCCCCCGAGTGAACACACCCACCCACAGGAAAAGTACCATGGATATAACAAGGAAAATATTTATTTACAGAGGGATGAGAGGAGAAAAACAACAAGAGGAAATATAGGGGGAGCAGTAAAACAGGGTTGCATCCAAACCAAGGCCCCACAAGCCCAGTGGTAGCACAGTTCGACAGGGCAGACACTGAGCAATGTGTCTGCACACAGATTTCAGGAGCCCTGAGCAAAGTTCCAGTCCAGTGGTGAGTCTTGGGTGCTCCTGGTCGTCTTCGGCACCAGTGAACTTTCCCCCAACAAACCCCTCCGGTGCCCTCTTCTGCCGCTCTCTGCAAAGCCACACAGAGCGACCACCTCCTCACTTAACTAGCTACAGCCTCCCTCCTTGTTCCCAATGCAGAGTCACAAGCCCCAGTACTCACAGCCCCATGCAGCTCTGGGCAGACCTGATACTGGGTCCAGCTCTGGCCTGTTCTTCTCGGGCAATTCCTCCCTGGTACAATGCTCCTCCTGGCTCCTGTCCTGGGGTGTCCCCGATCGGCCCTGTCCTTCTCAGGCCTCCGGCAGGTTCTCCCTGCCTCACTTTTCCAGGGCCTCAACTGCCTCTTTCTCTCCCTGGAGCTCCAGTGTCGCCCCCTGGAGTTTCCCTCCTTTTTTCTTACTCTCCCCCTTCACCCTGGGAAAAAGATTTAAAGGGGCCATGCTCTCTAAACCCCAGAGGGGTTACATAACCCTTGAGCCTTCAGGCACATATCTTGTTTCCCAGCTGATGGTAATCTAACCTTTTCCTCTGCATCTCAGAGTTTCATGCAAAATAAATAGTGTCAAAATGAATACCTCCTGTTTGAGCTGGTTTGGTGCTGCCCACATTTAGGTGGGCCTCTCAGGACATTTGCCAGGTGCATCCAAGTAGATTGTGCAGGTGTCACAAATCCAAAAGGGAAAGAGGAGGTAAAAGGAAAGAACTGAGACAAGCCAATGGGTGATATGTGTGCCATGTTTTTAGCAAACTGAGAAAAAATTGACTACTTAATTTAAAGTAGCCGTAAGCATCATTACCATTTGTGGCCAATAACTTCACAGAGGAACACCTAGGTAGTATTATTCAACTACCATGGTGACAATTACGGAGGGTAACATTTTCACACAGATGAACTGTTCTCGAACTACCTCTTCAACGTGCTGTCACAGAAATGACTTCATCCTCATGACGGCCGTCTCTTTCCACCTCTTGTTTTTCTCCACAATCTCTAACCATTAATGTTTAATGTCCTCTGACAGCATCCCAGGGCAGATTTTGTTCCTCACTCCTGTCCATTTACAGGAACTTTACTTATCCAGAGCCATAGAGTGACAAAATATTCATCACTATTTTTCAACAGCAGTTATTGTACTGCAAGGAGGTAGCTCATCCGCAGATTGGCAGGTGAACATCTTTATGGTGAGTGACCCCAAGACTATTTGCCTAGAGCATATGCTGGAACTGGCAGCACTGGACATAGATCAACTGCCCTTCTTAGATTCATAGAGTCTAAGGCCATTGTGAACATCTAATCTAATTCCAGCTTTGGCCCAATAACTTGTGGTTAAATTACAGTATATATTGCTAAAAGACATCTAATCTTGAGGTAAAGACTTCAAGTCACTGAGGATATGCCTCAGTCTTAGGTAAGCCATTCCAGTATATAATTTCCTTCACTGCTAAAAATTTGCAACTCTTTGGATTTTTCTATTGTCAACTTCCAGCCACTGGATTTTGTTATGTTATTGTCTGATGAACTAAAGAGCCCTCTCACCTCAGATGTCACAGCATCAGGAATACCAACAGTTCAGCGGAGTAAGGCCTGTCCTCCCCCCACTCACGCAGGTTGCTTCTGGAAGAATACTATGGATTATGAATGATGGCTGGGGAGACTAAAATAAATCATTATTAAAGCACAGCAGGCTGTGACTCCTTTGCAAAAGAAGAAGAAGCCGGAGGTGGCTAATGTGGCTCACTGCCACAGATTTTGGTAGTTCTGTGCTGAAAATTAGGTATGAACTTGCCGTCTAATGGACAAAGGTCAGTGCAGTTTTACACTGCAGACACAAGGGCCTCTACTCTGCTCTGGGATGACTGCACTTGGAATAATGCATCTGTTCAATTCTCATCCTTACCTGAGAGCTATTGATAAACTGGGCAGAGCTAAAAGAAGAGCAGAGGGCTGAAGGTGTTGATTTATGAGGAAAGAGTCAAGGAGCTAACTATTGTAAATGGGTTAAATGATGACAAGGGGGAACATGATAACTGCCTATAATATGTGAAGGGTGTAATCACCAAGGAGGAAGAGGGGTTATTTTGGATCTTTCAGAGCGGTATGCACAAGAAATAATTCGAGCTGGGAGAAGAAGTTCCATTTTGCAAAGGGCCTTGAGATTTTTGAAAACAAAATTCTATTACAATTCAGAATGAAACCCCAACGTTTTGAAATTCTCCATGATTCCAACTTTGTTTTAGATTATATTATAATACACAATACAATACAAAATAAGTTGTTTCAAAAGGAAAAACTGAAACTTTTCATTTAAAAAAATGTTGAAATGGGACATTTTGACATTGTCAGAACTCCCCCCCCCACACACACACTTTTTTTTCTCCAAAACAAAATGATGGGAAAATTGACATGATTTCATTAAGTATTTCTATTTCAACCACACTTCATGTTACAACGGAAAACTGTTCTCTTTAAGATATTTTGCCAGCTCTAGAAACAATAGAAAGTAAGAAAGAAACATTAGTTGAATGTCACAGTTTCTGACAGAGTGATGTATTAATAGTCTGGAATGGCCTCCCAAGAGGAACAGATGACAGTCCCGTATTTCAGAACATATAAAATTAGGCCATGTTTACACTTAAATGCTTACAGCGACACATCTGTAAGAGCGCTTGTGTAGCCGCGTTATGCCAATAGGAGAGAGCTCTCCTGTCAACATAATAAAACCAGCTCAATGAGTGGTGGTTGCTATGTCAGCAGGAAAGCGTCTCCTGCCAACATATCGCTGTGCACATGAGCACTTATGCCGGAAAAACGTACATCACTCGGGGTGTATTTTTTTCACAGACGTTTTGCTGACATGAGTGCGAGTGTAGACATGGCCTTAGAATGGACAAGATACTAGACCACAAACCATGTGGCCTTGGCAGGGGAGGTGGACTGCATACCCTAACAAATTGTTTCTCTCAGAAATTAGATTTTGTGAAAAACAAGAGATACATAATACATTCATTACTGATTTATAGTCTCTGCTCTCAATTCAGTGGCCTTGTCTATGGTGAGCATTTCTTGAAAAAAAACAAAACCCTACCATTACTTATGGTATTTTTACATTTATCTCATTTATGCTTGTTCTAAGCAGGGTTAGACAATATAAACACCAATAGCCAGTCTATGTTAGTGTTCCCCCATGGCTAGCACTGATGTAGTTGTAGCTATAATATTGCAATGGTAGGAAAATTTGAGAAATATCTCAGTGTAGTACCAGCCAAAGGGATTGCACACAATATAAATGCAGATTTGGCAATAAACATCCATGAGCCTATGGTGGCTTGCCTAAGTCAGGTGAACTCCTGAAACTCTTGTAAAGCTTTCTACCACAATTTCCTAGAGAAGGAACTGAGACACAATTATCCATATAATCATTTTAATACAGATTATATAAAGCATTGACAAAAGCATTGTAACTAAAAACATTCATGAGGCCTGATTCTCCCATCACACTGGGTTTTACAATGTTGACTTTAACGGAGTTACTTGTGATTTACATCAGTTTAGGGGAATCAGGCCCAGGGTCTTTCAGATAAAAATAACAACATGTTTTCATTACACAGTGATGACAACATCTATGAGAGTCCCTTTAAGATGGAGTTTAGTGCCTCCAAGGGAAGCACTGAAGCACTTATCTCAGGTTTCTATAGTACCATTGGCAATGACGTATTACATCTGTTTTAACTAAATACCAAAGCAAAATTTTGCAACGCTGCCCAAAGGAATTATATCACATGAGAAAAAATAAATTGTGCATATTTAAATATAAAGAATTCTTAGAGCCCACATTATAAAAGAGACATGTTCAAGTACTACGTTAGGTTCCCTACTTTCAAAATAAAGGATGTCAAATGATTATAAGTCATTACAGTCATTCAGTCCTATGCTAAATGTAGAGATGACACTGTTAGAAAAACAATCTCATTCAACATTTACTAGCTCTGAATCACATTTGCAGTAGAATAAAGGAAACAGTCCCTTAGGTAGAATTAATTGTGAAAATTAATCCTAATAGTTTAGCACAGTCCATATTGATTTTGTCTCAGATCTCTTTCATGTTGCAGGAATCAAATGGAAATCCATGCAGTGTCCTTGTTCCCATGATTGCCAGAATACAGGTTGCCTTAGAGATATGATGTCACATTTGTAAAAGTGGAATATAGATATTTCAGCCACATTACTCTTGATAGATCAAGCCTCTGAAATTCTTCTTGGGGTCTCTTTTGAATGGATTACAGTGAGAGAACTCACGCAAATAGATTCAGCAAAATATCTGTAACACGCGATACTACTGTAAATTAAACATTTTGTAATGAAAGATCACTTTAAAGGCTAACTCCCTATTCTTCTCAGAGTGGCATTAGGAAATACATAATTATGCTTTCTAGCAGCACCAAGAAATGTATATTGCATATTAAAGGGAAAGCAAGCAAGTGAAACCTTTTAGTGTCACAAAAATGTGCAGTACTGTATAATAATTTATAAATCCTGAGTACATTTGATACACATGCCTAAAATTATTCTTAAATTAAATACTTCAAATGAATGCCGAAATTATTCACTCATTGGAAAACTCTGGTAAATGTCTGCTGGAAATGGAAAGTACAAGAAGTCAGTTAAACTGTATTACATTTGGGTTGCCAGGATTCTTTGGAGGCAGGTGTCCCTTCCAGCAAAGCAAGACATTATTTTTCCTGTCACATGTAGAATGTAGCAAGCCCATCAATGTAGCGTACTCTTACGTTGTCACACAAGAGACCAGGGCCGCCCAGAGGGAGGGGCAAGTGGGGCAATTTGCCCCAGGACCCAGGCCCTGCAGGGGCCTCCACGAGTATGTCGGAGGCTCCCCCGGCCTCTGTCTTCCCCCATCCCACCGCGTCTCAGCTGATAAGTGGGTGGGGCTGTGAGCTGCGGCCAAGCGGCGGGAACTCAGGCCCCGCTGGAGATACTACGCTGCTGCAGCGCTGTCCGGGGCCACTCCTGGACGTGGCGCGCTGAGGCTCCGGGACAGGGGGTAAAGCGGCATGGTAAGGGATCAGGGCTAGGCACCCCCCCCTCCCCCCTCCCCCCCAGAGCCCGGCCCCCCAGCTCCGAGCCCAGCCCCTCTGGGCCGGACACCCCCCCGACCCCATCCTGCCCAAAGCCCTGACCCACAGCTCTGAGCCCAGCCCCTCTGAGCAGGGCACCCCCCCCGACCCCATCCCCCTCACAGCCCTGACCCCCAGCTCCGAGCCCAGCCCCTCTGAGCCGGGCACCCCCCTGACCCCATCCCCCTAACAGCCCTGACTCCCAGTTCGGAGCCCAGCCCCTCTGAGCTGGGCATCCCCCTGACCCCATCCCCCCACAGCCCTGACCCCCAGCTCTGAGCCCAGCCCCTCTGAGCCAGGCACCCCCCGATCCCATCTCCCCACAGCCCTGAGCCCAGCCCCCGTGAGCCGGGCACCCCCCAACCCAGAGCCCAGCTCCCCACCCAGCCCTGGGCAACAGCAGCACCACCCCCAGGCAGCGACAGCCCATTGGCACCAACCATCACCATCACCCAGCAACAGCCCATTATGTAATTGCAAATGTATACATACCATTAAAGCATTTAAATAATGTATTTAGTGTATTTTCAAATTATTAAAAATTAATTTTTGAATGTATTTCACTAGTTACTTTTTACATTTCCAAATACATGTTACTATAGTATGGCAACTTTTTTTTATGGAAAGGGCCCCCGAAATTGCTTTGCCCCAGGCCACCAGAATCCTATGGGTGGCCCTGCAAGAGACCCAAGTTCATGAAGGACTATGGGACTCAAAGGACAAAATCAGGGCACACATGATTCTAACGCACGCAGCCTCAGGATAAGTGAATGCAGTTCATCTCTCTCATTGCACTACTCAACAGCAACTGATCCATGAAGTGAAATGAGGACAGCATGGACTGAATCTAGGAATGTTGACTTGTTTGCTATATAGGCTGATAAAGTGGGACCATTGTGAAACCATCATATGGGGTATGGCTTGGTGGACCCTTACAAAGATCCTGTGCTCAGGAGGTAGGCTCCATGCCTGCACTGTGCTATTTTAGAGGGGACTGCTGGGGCTATGTGTGAGAGAGCACAAATAGCTCCACACATGGTTCCTGTCTAAAAACTGCTGCATAGAAAGACAGACTGTGCAAAGGCTGCACTGCATCCCCACAGGGTAGAGTCTGTCTCCTTAAACACCTGCTCCGGACAGTCATATGAAGCTCTCTTATTCCATTTACAGGGGCTTTTTGTGGCATTTGTGAATTTCACCATACAAAAAGAGAGCAGAAGATAATCACAAGAAGAAAAAAAATTAAAGGGAGAAAAGACCCATTGTACGAAATACAGTGCTGTCTGGGAAAGGTGAAACCCTTCCGGTATGTTAGTAGTTGTAATTTTTGATGCATATGTCAGTGTGTGTTACACCAGTCAGCATGTACCCTGTTTCCCCGAAAATAAGACAGTGTCTTATATTAATTTTTGCTCCCAAAGATGCGCTAGGTCTTATTTTCAGGGGATGTCTTATTTTTCAATGAAGAAGAATACGGTACACATTTTTTTGCCTTATTATCGGGGAGGTCTTATTATCGGGGGGATGCCTTATATTACAACGAGAGGCAAAACTGTAAGTAGGCCTTATTTTCGGAGGATGTCTTATTTTCGGGGAAACAGGGTATTACATGTGCTACTCTCTGCTCAATCCACAGAGGACTGCAGCCTATTACAGCTCTCAAGCTCTGACCAGAAGACCACAGAGGAAAATCGACACACCCACCTCAGAGACCTGAAGGTTACCGCCCAATGCTGAAGCAGCGCTGTTCTAATATAATACTTGATCATTCATTTCTCAGTCTGTTCAATAATTGGAATATATCAGTGCAAATGAAAGCTCTGTCCAGAATTTACAACTGCACTGAATGTTAATTATACTGTATCTTTACAGAATACAATATTCAGTATGATAATATACTCACACTCTCCTCACAGCCCATCCCAGTAATAATTAATAATACCATTTACTAACTTGATAATAGCTCAGAGAAATGTTATAAATTCACACTAGAAGTTAATGGGTGGGAAGGGTCATTAAACAAGTATGTCAGAATAATTTATGAAACATGTTAAAAGTTCCCCTAGAGTTGGTGAGCCTCGGCTGCTACTACTGATCTGCTTATTAATACAAACAGCAGCAAAAAACTCTACGCTTACAAACTGTGCACACAGCTGTGAAAGGACATGCTCAGACTATTGTTATCCAGTCCTCCCTGCACTTTTTATGTCTTGTTTTAAACTAAGATTATAATCCCTTTGTAGCAGGGATTGTATTTGATTATATATAAATAAATTTGTTATATAGCGCCTAGTGCAATGGGACGCTGACTTGGCTGGGATCTCTCAATTATTATTTATTTATTGTATGGTGGCAGCACCATCGTGCTAGGTGCTGTACAAACATGCAAAAAACCTGGTCCCTGCTCTGAAGTATAGTCTAAGTAATGTAGTGTAACAGAACTAATGAACAACGATGGTAACAATGGCTTGTGAGGCTCAGTGGGAGCAAATTTTCAGTGGAACTGCTCATTTTGCACTTGTTCTGTGACTTGGATAACTTTCTTACTTATAAATTGTAATTTTTCCAACAGACAACATAAGTCTCTAACGTCACACTTGAACAGGCATGAGTGACCTGGTGGAACTACATAATGATCTTAAACCTTCACTCACATCCCAACTGCAAATGCTACAGCACTAAAGCTACAGCCAGAAGAAGTGAGGTTTTTACTCACGAAAGCTTATGCCCAAATAAATCTGTTAGTCTTTAAGGTGCCACCAGACTCCTTGTTGTTTTAGCCAGAAGCTGAGATTATAGCTATAGTTTCAGCAGATACTGACCTTGTCCATAAAGTCCATTTACAAAGAAGACACAGATTAAAAAAAAAAAAAAATCTATTTCCAAGTGGACAAGGAAAGTCTCTAATTTGCTAGGAACTGAATAGCAGCTCCACAAGAAGAACAGATTACTTTTCAAGCACAGATGCCAGAATGACTTGGCCGAAGAGCTATTGGCAAAGTCATAATAAGTGTCTACTTTACAGTGTCTTATAAAAGTAGCTTTGGAACACCAAACTGCAGCTACACAGATCTGCTCCGACAAAGCATTATCCTGGCTAAAGAGATGGAAAGGCTGAGTGAGTGAGGCCTGACCCCCTAGGGGGCAATATTTATCCTGGACTGTGCAAGGGACTGCTTGAAAATAGAGGTTGGTTGAAAAATAGAAAATATTTTCCAGACACTTCCCCCAAGACTTAAGCCAGAGAACTCTGCAGTCCTCCTAGTAATGGACCTGGCAGATAAATGCCTACAGTACTGGGAGACTCTTTTCATTCGTATATGATGATCAATAATGTCTATTGTGAAACCAGAATGTCCAGAGGCACATTTTCAGTAGGAGCACAAGCAGGGCCAGTGCAAGGATATTTTGCACCCTAGGCGAAACTTCCACCTTGCGCCCCCCCGCCACATCAGTTCATTGATGGGCAAATCCCAACGAGCCTTTATAGACCCCAGGGGCCAGCCGTGCCCAGGGGCTGCTCCCCACCCCCTGAACTCCCCTGAAGGGTGCACAGCTCCCTCCCCCCGTAAACCCTCCCCACCCTACCCCGGTGGCCCCCGCCCCAAGTCCACTCACTGGCTTTGCCGGGCCTGGGCCGCTGCAGCAGCTTGGCAGGGAGGAGTCGCCTTCTGGAGGTGCCGGAGAGCCAGAGGGTCCCGCTTGCGGTGGGGGCGAGCCCCAGCCATGGAGGAGTCAGCGCGGCACAGGGGGGCAGCAGCCCTGCAAAGGCGGCAGCGGCGTCGCTAGCGGGGAGAAGCTGTGCCCCCTGCATGTTCTGTCCAGGCTGCGCCCCGGCGCTGCTCCTCCTGGGGGCTCCTGCAGCAGATGCATGCGGGCAGAGGTCCCCGTGTGCCACCTGGCTCCCCCCTCACCACGCTCGGGCTCTGTGGCTCCCGAGAGCGTGAGCTGCCGCTGCCCCTCCCGGAGCAGGCTCAGGGCCCCTTGCCCCGACGGCAGCTCACATGTCCGGGAGCCGCAGAGCCCGAGCGTGGTGAGGGAGGAGCTGGCAGGCACATGGAGGCCTCTGCCCGCATGCATCTGCAGCAGCCTTTGCAGGGTTCCTGCCCCCCTGCACTGCGCCGGCTCCTCCATGGCTGGGGCTCGCCCCCACCGCAAGCGGGACTCTCTGGCTCTCCGGTGCCTCCGGAAGGCAGCTCCCTGCCGAGTCAGGGAACCGCTTTTTGGCGCCCCCAGGACTGTCCTTAGGATTTATGGGGCCCTATGCAGTATTATTAAACTGGTGCCCCTATGCCCGTTGGCAGCCTGAGCTTGCAGCCCGGCAGGGGCGGACGGACAAAGCAGAAAGAATAACAAGGTGCCCGGCCCGCCTCGTGGTGGCAGAGAGTCACAGTTCCCCACAGAGACCCCTGTACCCTCTCCCTCACGCAGAACGGACATGCAGAAGGTACTAGGGTTACCATACGTCCGGATTTTCCCGGACATGTCCGGCTTTTGGGGGCTCAAATCCCCGTCCGGGGGGAAATCCCCAAAAGCCGGGCATGTCCGGGAAAATC